>NC_085028.1:15493076-15571760 GCF_963692335.1 Osmerus eperlanus
TGTGTGTGTGTGTGTGTGGGTGTGTGTGTGTGTGTGTGTGTGTGTGTGTGTGTGTGTGTGAATACCCCAGTATCAGCACACAGGTATTTGAGTACGAGTAAGAGTCACCGTGGTTACAAAAGAGACGGAAACACAAAGGCTAGGAGAGAAAGAGAGTGAAAGAGAGAAGCGGAAAAGAAAGAAGGCTCTAACTGGGCTCTCTGTCTGCCTCTCTCCTCCTATACCTCCCCAGGACTGGGGCTCTCTGTCTGCCTCTCTCCTCCTATACCTCCCCAGGACTGGGGCTCTCTGTCTGCCTCTCTCCTCCTATACCTCCCCAGGACTTGGGCTCTCTGTCTGCCTCTCTCCTCCTATACCTCCCCAGGACTGGGGCTCTCTGTCTGCCTCTCTCCTCCTATACCTCCCCAGGACTGGGGCTCTCTGTCTGCCTCTCTCCTCCTATACCTCCCCAGGACTGGGGCTCTCTGTCTGCCTCTCTCCTCCTATACCTCCCCAGGACTGGGACTCCCACCTGGTTGGAATGCACAGGTAACCCAGCATTGTATGTGTGTGAAAGAGAAAGAGAGAGAGAGAGACACAGAGAGAGGGGAGGACGAAGGAGAGGGAAAAGAGAGGGAGAGAGGAAGGGAGAAAGTGAGAGAATGGGACGGGGGGAAGGGGAAGAGGGAGGGAGAGCGAGAGAGGAATGAAGGAATAGAGAGAGAGAGAGAGAGAGAGAGTGAGAGTGAGAGAGAGAGAGAGAGAGAGAGAGAGAGAGAGAGAGAGAGAGAGAGAGAGAGAGAGAGAGCTAAAGAGAGAAGGAGAGAATGTAAGAGGGTCAGCTGTGTGGTAGATTGTAACCGAGCAAAACCAAGCAACGATTAGTTTAATGTTGCCGAACAAACAAAGTAGCTAAGCAACAACTCAGTACAATACAAGATGACAGCCCTGCCATGACTTGCTCATATGAGAACAATTACAGAGGGATCAACACAAGGATCAACACAAGGATCAACACAAGGATCAACACAAGGATCAACACAAGTGCACACGGCAGAGCGGAGGTTATCAAGCGTCACAGCTGGATCACACATTTACATTCACTTTGCATCTCAGTCCTCATTTTCCGGCCAGGCTCTCCCAAGATATGTGCGAACAGTCCCACACTGACACACAGACCATAATAATCAGCCAGCCAGGCAGGTCTTGTGCTAATCTCTGTACACTGTAGCTGCATAGCAGTACCGGTTGTTCCTATCAACACAAAACAGGGATCAGGGATCTCTTTAAGGAAATGAGAACAAGAAGTAAATGGTGGAACACGAAGACAATCACGCACACACAAACAAACACACACGCACAGACACAGTTACACAAACAAACAAACAAACACACACGCACAGACACAGTTACACGTACACAAACACACACGCACACAGTTACACACCCGTATGTGACTATGTGTGTGTTCGTCTGTGTGTGTGTATGTGTCTGCGTCTGTGTGTACATTCCCACTAAGAGAGAACCTGACCCTGTTTAGGACAGAGGCTCAGGGTGATGAAAGGCTGACGGGAGATCAAGAGACCTGGACCCTAATCCATTCAGTTCAACTTAACAGTGTTTATACAGCGCAACTCTAAAAGTCATTTGTCACAGGACTTACGCTGACAAATGACAATGCCTGAACCCTCTCTATTTGAAACCAGCCTGGAGCGACAGACAGGACAAAAGAGCCGATAGAACCGCGGGAAGGGAAATCAGGGTTAATTGTGAACCAGAACCACGTATAGAACCCACGGTGCAGAGGAACCCAAGTCTTTCAACTGCATCTCTGAGCCTCTGTGATCGCCAGCTGGCCTCTTCCAGCACCCTCACACATTCTGGATTCATTCATCTCTTCACTGACTCATTCATAAACTCCACAAGATAAACTCTCTTCAGAACAAAGGCAGGCAGGCAGGCAGGCATGCCGTTCTCCAGCCACATAGCTTCCCACAAATACACATACAGAAACAGACTATTGCTTTTTATGTAAGGAGATTACCTCATAGATACAGGCGCTTTGATCTGTTCTATCTATTCCCAGACCGTGCACGGTCTGTGCTGGGGACTGAGGTCAAACTACAGCCAAATCCCCGAGCACAACCACGGGGCTGGAGTCAGACAATGAGGAAATCGAATGCACACTACTTACTAACACATGCTCCTGCTTTGACAAAGACACATACACACACAGACAGACAGACATCCACACACACACAGACATACACACACATCCACACAGACACACACAGACAGACATCCACACACACACAGACATCCACACACATCCACACACACACACAGACATACACACACATACACACACACACACACAAACAGACATCCACACACACACAGACATCCACACACACACACACACACACAGACAGACAGACATCCACACACACACACACACACACACACAGACAGACATCCACACACACACAGACATACACACACACACACACACACACAGACATCCACACACACACACACACACAGACAGACATCCACACATACAAACATTCTCATTTCCCCCTGAAGAGATTAGAGGGAGAGAAAGAGAGCATGAGAATGGAGGAGTGCGGGCTGTGGATGGAGGGAGCTCACCTTTCCTCATAATGACTGTGCTCACCTGTTCATCCCCTCACCTGGGGCAGAGGGATCAGAATACTGCCCCAGCCCTCCCCTTACCCCACCCCCACCCCCGCCCTACCTCCCCCCTCCCCTCCCAGAGATGGACAGATAATGTGAGTCTTTCAGCTGTGGTTTCCACCATAGAAATGCATTCATGCTGGCTCTATGTGTTCTGGTGCTCCCCCTCACACACCCCCAGCCCAGCCCAGCCCACACTCTGGCCCGGCCTGAAACTGATCCATATAGGCTTTCTGACTGGAAACTTTCTCACACTCATACCTGCCACTCACACACCTCCCCGTCGTGGAGGAAAGAAGTGACAATGTGTATGAAGACACACACACACACATACACACACACACACGTACACACACACAAGGAAGCAGATAACTGTCTTTGGGACACACACCGTCACAGGTAGATGGGCCAATAATGATCAAAATGAGGTCACCATATCACACTGCATTTTTCTGGTGCTGGACTGTTTGAATGCATGTATGAGAGTGTGTGTGTGTGTGTGTGTGTGTATGTGTTTGTGTGTGTGTGTGGCTGCATGTGTGTGTGTGTGTGGCTGCATGTGTGTGTGTGTGTGTGTGTGCCAGGTCCCTGAAGCAAGGACCCCCAGACCTGTGTACAGTGCTGGGCCAGCTGGTGAGCTTGACCAGACTTAGTCCCAGTCCTCCTTTAAATCTCCACCAGGGCTTTGCACGATATTAAAATGCTACACAGCACGGACATAATTAAAACCATACATGCACTAGCTTTCTCTTGGCCATTTTTATAATGCTTTCATTATGAAGAACCATTCAACCTCAGAGAGGTCACAAAGTATGCCAGACAATAACAAAATCAAGAGATTACCAATAGTCACTGAGACAGTAAACAAAGAAGCAAACAAATGCTCAGATTTCCAGAAAGCAGAGTGGACCAGTGCTCCTGGTCTTGCCAAGTCATTTTATCGGGCCCTACTTCTTCACAGACAGACATTAATAGAAGCAAAAAGCCAGAGAAACATCTCTAATGGGTTTAGTGGATGTGAGATCGTTGAGAAAATTAGTGGTCCTCTCTGCTAAAAGCTTTCAATCCCCCCCCCTTCCCCACAACCCCCTCGCTGCCCTGTGCAGATGTCTGACCTGCAACCAACGCCCCGCTGCCCCCCCCCTCCCTACACACACACGCAAGCACATGCACACCCGTCATGCACACATACACACCCTACCTGAGCTCCCTTGTGAACATCTCAGAGCTCAAGAACAGAGACACATGAAGCAGCATGTGAGCAGCTGTGAGCTCCCTCCTCCAGAGCCTGCAGCCTCTCCTCTGCATGTCCAGAGGGCTTGTCCCCCGTCCCCCCATCCCCCGTCCCCCCCCGCCCCCCCATCACCCGTCCCCCCATCCCCCGTCCCCCCGCCCCCCCCCCATCCTCCACCCCCAGCCCTCCATCAAGGCCTCTAGACAAGCCATATTCCTCCACACGGATATTTGTTATTTCTTCCTCTCCTCTTCCTGCTCTCTTAGCAAAGGCGAAGAGCAGGGGGATATCAACTTGTCTATCTGGAGCTGTCTTGGCCACCGATGTCCTAATGGGCGATTAATAGGTCTGCTCTTTAATGAAGACACGAGTCGTAGCAGTCAGTTGGCCGGCTGGCCGGCTGGCCGGCCAGACAACCAGGCGGGCAGACTCCATGTAAGATACAGAGACTGATCGATAAAGAGGAGGGGAGGAGGGCTTTTACAAGGCTCAAGTACAAAACTGTGTTGCGGCATAACATCCCAAACCACAAACTGGACTACAACAGGAGCTGGGACAGGACTCAGGTACTTACCGGCCACGCGTATTTAAAGGGGATGACGATGTGTCCGACATCCCCCCCTCCCCCTCCTCCCCCGTCGTGTCCTCTGTGGCGGATCAGCTGCGTGTTGCTGCCCAGGACCCCGGTGCTGCCCGAGCCAAAGGTGCAGGATCCAGTGGGGGCCACGCGAGCCTGATACTCCTTCAGACAGGCGTGGAAGAAGGTGTCACACTGGTCCCTCAGAGAGCAGCGCTGCCCCCCGCTGGCTTGGAGGTCGCAGCACTGCCCGTTCAGCAGCAGGCCTTGGGGGTTCTGAAAGTGATGGATCTGTAGCTCGAACATGCCCACCGCCTGCACAGCCTGGGGGGAGACAAGGGGGACAGACGGACAGAGGGGTCAGATGGCCGAGTGGTTAGGGAGTCGGGCTATTAATCAGAAGGTTGCCGGTTCGATTCCCGGCGAGGTCAAATGACGTTGTGTCCTTGGGCAAGGCACTTCACCCTACTTTCCTCGGGGGGAATGTCCCTGTACTTACTGCAAGTCGCTCTGGATAAGAGCGTCTGCTAAATGACTAAATGTAGACTTAGGAACCACACTGTAGAGAGATGTACCACACACACACAAGCTGGAGGAAGACAAGGTGGAAAGACACAGTAGAAAGAGACACCTCACAGTGTCAGACATCAGTAGAGAAATTATAAAGACATGACGTACCTCATTGAGACTTTGTTTGTTTCACGTTACAGTCAAAGTTTCTAGGAATATGAACTGAACCCAACGGTTGTTCATGTCATACTTTGAGAGTTTTCCTCCTGAGGTGGTGAGTCTCTCCTTTCATGGCAGCTCTGGGAAGGGTTATCTCTAAGAATCTAGGACTATCAGGCCTCCACCCTATCCTAGGAATCATAAACAAATACCGTTTCCCTATTCTAAACTACAGAGTTGACATTGATTCTCACCACTATCTAATTCATATGGACTGACCCCCCAACCACACACACGTACATTAAACGCTCAAATACACGCACTCCTCAGAGATCAGTTTCTCGATACTCCTGTTCATCTCACGTTATCTTTCTAGATCATCCCCCTCTCTCTCTCACTCGTTCTTATTTATCCTCCTCCCTCTCTTTGTCTCCTCTGCCATCCACTCCCCTATGTCACATCCTCCTTTCACCTCTCCATCCAGCTCCTTTCTTCTGTTCTCTGTATCTCCGCTGCCTCTTTTCCCTCCCTCTCTCCCAAGGGAGGTGTGCAAACACAGGCTCTTTCTCTCCTCCTCTTCACGTCTGTGTCGATCAGGGAACGGTTGTTCACTTTTGCCCTCTGTCACCCTCTCTGCAGCCGCTCCTCTTCAAAAAATGGTAGCAGTTCTCTTTGTCATCTTTCACACTTCCAGAGTGCTACGGACACGGGGTTGTTAAAGCTAACAAGCTAACAAGCTAACAAGCCCCAAAGAGAGAATCAAACAATATCACGGAAGGTGTGTGTGTCCATGTGTGTGTGTTCATGAGCACAATATTCCACCACTGTGGGCACACCAATTGTTTCTGCTCTCAAAGAGCCCCGTCCTCATCTATAAATAAGCTACCCCATTCCTATAGGATCAAAGTCAAGCTATAATAAATGACTTTAATAACGTTGCTCACTCTGCAAGGACTAAGACCCAAGCTACAACCTGACCATGGCCCAAGTTACAACCTAATGTAAACCATGTGACCTCAACCGGCGTGAGAGATCGGCCTTTCAGCCAGGCCCTTTGTTGGTGCTGGCCCTGGGTCCCTCCGCCGCCCCTCTCCTGGACGGTCTTACTCCCCAACATCAAAAGGCCTGTGGAGATACAGCGCCACTCATCACCCTCCATCCTCCTTTCTTCCTCTCCTCTTTCCCCCCCTCTCTCCACCATTCCAGGAATACCTGTGTTTCAGCAGTGCTCCAGGGACAGGACCTGCAGGAGAGCCACGGTTATTAGATCCTCATTAGAACCCAAACACCGGGCTTGACCACACCCTGACCACAACCTGACCACAACCTCAACACTGGAGCCTCCTTTGGCTACTCACGCTGACTAAAGGCTATTCACATGAAGCCTGCTTAGTAAATGACTTAAAAAAGACATGTTCATCAAGGTATATTACCTGCTAGAAGAAAATAAAACTGCATCAATGCTCCACTGATTTCCTACATTATAAATGGGCCATGGTACAGTAGCTAGACTTTTTTTACATACTGCAGTGCAGGGGAAGGTAGGCTTCTAGTGGTCTGTCAGGCAAGAGAGAGACAGGGAGAAAGGGAGAGAGAGAGAGACAGACAGACAGAGACAGATAAACAGAGAGAGACAGACAGAGAGACAGACAGAGAGACATAGAGAGAGACAGAGAGAGAGAGAGAGAAAGAGAGAGAGACAGAGAGAGAGACAGAGAGAGAGAGAGAGAGAGAGAGAGAGAGAGAGAGAGAGAGAGAGAGAGAGAGAGAGAGAGAGAGAGAGAGACAGAGAGAGAGAGAGAGAGAGAGAGAGAGAGAGAGAGAGAGAGAGAGAGAGAGAGAGAGAGGCAGAGACAAAGACAGAGAGAGAGGCAGAGACAGAGACAGAGAGAGAGAGAGAGAGAGAGAGAGAGAGAGAGAGAGAGAGAGAGAGAGAGAGAGAGAGAGAGAGAGAGAGAGAGAGAGAGAGAGAGAGAGGGGTGTGGAGCTGACTGTATGTTCACACGCCCTCAGTGTTTCTCTATTATGCCCCCTGTCCCAACACACACCCCTAACCCATACAGAATACACTCCGAACATAGACCCCTGTGGAAAAGCAGGACACACACACACACACACAGACCATGCTCTCCTCCTGGTCTGATGTTGCCCCAGCTGTGGGAGCTCTGTCAACCCATCTGGGTGACCTAACCAGGCCAGTGTACCTGCAGACAGGCAGGTTGGACTGGAGCAGGGTGCACGTTGACTCCTCTGCCCGCCTGCCTCTACAAGCCGTGTGTATAGTCAATACATGGTTGTGGAACTTAACTTGAATGTGTTGAAGTGTGTTAGAAGTCATCGTTCATAATGGGCTTCTTGAAAACTCGTATTATAAGCAAATCATCATTATGGTACAGGCCAATGTGTGACCATTTACTGAGAACAAGTATTCAACAAAGGCTGTGACAAGGTGGCATCTGGCGTTAAACACTCAATAAACAACATTTGATGTAATAAATCAGTATTCTAAACTGATGTAGCCTATTGTTATAGCTCATTAGCATTCAATTATGACGACTGCGTTTTCAATTTTTCTGCCAAAATAGACCAACACGGAATATGCTGTTTTATCACAATGAGACAATAGTGCAGTTACACAAAAATTAGGTGGAAAAAGCTGAGACTTCGCGGAGAACAATACCGTAAAAATCACGTTTTCGCGGGGTGTCGGGCATCGATTTTACAGAGAAAGGATATACGCCCATTGAGCAACAAGTGCATAGCCTCGTGCACACAAGCCCAACATCAGGTAGGCCAGCTGAAGTGCCATATTATTACACAGGCGCAGTAGCCTACGTTGGGACGTATTGGCAAATTAAGGACAAAAATTAAGGAGCAACGTTCACAACGTTACTGTTTTCATTAGGCTGTGAGGGGGATGAATACACCGCCAATAACAGTCAAAGAAGGGTTAACGAGCCCTCCGAAAATAGATCTTAATTAGTGGCGGCTTACCTGTGGTTGCAGTGCAAGGATGACGAGAAGAATCACAGTCCACGGCTGGCCCCGGTCCCGATTCATCTCAGTCCTCGCGCTGCTCCCTGCTCCTCCACTCTTATGACCAACCGGGTTTCGCCCGTGCGCTCTTTCTCTCCCCATATCAACGTCACGGGTTCGAGGACTTATAACGACGCGATGTCCCAGATATCCCTTATTGGCCTCAGCTATCAGAACGCCAGTTCATCGTGTTGGACGTAGAAAGCATATCCTACACGGACTGTATGGACTGTTACCCGCCGTGAGTAGGCTGACACCTGCCCGCCAGCCACTACAAGCTTCTGGTACTGGCGCTTCTCCCACTTGGTGCGGTGTCCAGGGTGGGCATCCACGGGGGGGGAACACTCCCACAGCCACACACCAGCTCGATCTTCCTTCCACCTGCCGTTAAGAAGCTTTGAATGTCCGTCTGCTGGCTCACTGAGCTCTCATCCCTATTACTCACTCACTCTCTCTCTCTCTCTTACTGGCTCTGCGCAACGTGCTACTCGCACTCTGCTCCTTCAAGGAAGTCCAACAGACACCAAACACACGCGCTCTCTGGTAGTAAAACACTATTCTCGTCTATTGCTCAATGAGCGAAAAAGTAACAGGCTCAAGTCAGTCACAACTATGTTTCATCCAACGTTTATGTCCATAAAGTGCCCATCCGCGTGCAACCCAGCATATGGTCACTTCTCTCAAAGTCATCTGATAAGAAACACGCCGGAGAATCAGTGATTATCCGCTCTGGGAGCGACACAATAAAAAGAGTCGGCTATTTCAACCGGAGTTGAGTGTGTGTGTGTGTGTGTGTGTGTGTGATATCTAGTGTGTCATGTGTGTATGGCGAGGAGGGTGTGTCTTTAGGCAGGGGAAATCCGCCAGTCAGCCAGCTTTTATGTGCGCGCTCTACATCCCCCTCAAATTTCAATTTCCCTTGAATGATTATACATTAGGATTTAACTAACGTTTTCTATACCTTTTTGGAGTTTAATTTTTTTATTTTATTATTGCACATTCATCATTGCGCATACATTGCTTGTGGCTTGCATGGTACTGTGAACATGATATATTAAAAATCACAGCGTGTACCCCGGCTTTGTATTAGAATAATAGGCCTAACCCACATTTTAAGGCCTCTAGGTTAATCCGGCAGAGATCAAAGCGCCGCAGTGCCAATTAAATATCTGTCGCTGCCCTCCACTGTCACTTGAACTGCAGCCCTGGTCGTCTTCCTAGCCCGAATTTATATTGCGCTGCTGCACAATTAGGCCTAAGGAACCGCTTAGGCGGTTACGTTCATTCACAAACAGGCGACAATCTGGACTATGGGCAAAACAAAGCCTAGCACTAAATGGTTGAGCTTGGGGTTTAGAGAGGACCCCACGATATTCAGAGTAGTCCCATACGGGTGGCTGAGCAAAGTAGTCTGTGTTTATGATGTCTTCTCAAAACCGAATTAGGTCTACAAATGATTTAGGACTGTTTCGAATATTTTTGATTAGATGGACAAGGCACATCCCAAAAACAAAACGTGTCAAGAGCGATTAGTGCTAATGCCTCCTGCAATTAAACTTGCTCAAACACCTACAGCACATTCAACCATTTTATGCTCTGAACCAAGAACAAATGGGTAGGCTATGTCTTGAGATAAAAGAGAAGAGTGGGCAGGGTCTTTTTTGCATTTTGGCACAGGTTCCATTGCATATTTTCCATGTCCAACTAGTTCCTGTCTGATTCCATAGACCCAAGACCACCACACAATGTGTCTGCTTCAGTCCTGTAACATAATGAGCCAATTTTAGTTACCCTCTCCTCCCCCTTCTCTCCGCCTCCCCTCTTTCCCTTCCAATCCCAGGAATGGAATGACTTGTTGCTCACGATGATGTCCCTAGCAACCAGCGGTGCCTCCGTGGCCTCGCGCTCTTTACTGACCCCTGCACAGAACAGAGGGCTCTTGAGAAGCGCGCTGCACTGCTTTGCATAATGACCCGAGAAATCCGGAGAATTTAAATTAAGAATCCGCCGAATGACAACACATGCAGGTCGTATTGGCACCTGGTGCCTTCAAGAGTCTGCCATCATCATCCGCCACTATGGTGACTGACCCCACCACACTGGACTCCAGAGTTTAGTGGTTGGCGCCATCTCATGGCAACAGTGAAGTTATTAAGTGGCCCCTTAACTGTCAATGGTTTCTATAAACCATGGATGGATTTTCTAGAAGGCAGAATAAGAGTCCTTCAATACATTTTGTATTGAAGGGAAAAAAACTAGCATACAATAGGATGGCGTCCAACATGGTGATCCACAACAGTCACACATGCTGAGATGTCCCAGTTGATCTGTTTAAATAAATGTTTTACAGAACACCAGTTCAAATGTAGTCCTCAGTTTTCATTTATACCTGCCGTTTGAGATTCATTGAATTTTTTTTCTTATTTTATATAGATGCTCTTGGCTTCTTTCAGAATATGGCAGCTCCCAAGGAATTTTATAGCACACACCAAGTGTGTCTTTCCAGTGTCCCACTAACATCAAACTTTCCTTGTAATTACTTAATATGCTTCACCATTTACAGTAGAGATAATACTGTTTATACTCTGTTTAGGTATTTGGTGTCTACTGTGTATATTATGGTGTCTGTCAACAAACTAAAAAGGTGATATTGAAATACTGTAGAGGCTATAACGGTGCACAACAGGCTTACACCATGAACACATTAATATTAAGGTTGGTACAGTCGATAGGTGCCACAGCAGAAACTTCCGGTATGACTACACATGCTACAAAATCAGTAACACGGCAAGGACCATACGTTTTCATGAGAACCATGGGTTTAAACAGGAAGTTCTGGTTACACTAAAAGGGCCCAAAGGTTAGCACATAGCTTTAATATGTCAGTAGCAGCAAAGTATGTAGAGCCATTTAACTACTCAATCTCCACAGATCTCTTCTGTAAAAGGTAGTGGAAGAGTTGCCATGGCATAGACAGGGATAACTGCCACTGGAACCAACTTGTCGTTATTAATGATGGTCTGCATCTGTAATCCCATTAAGTACAACTATTTAGGAGCAGGAATGTCAAGCCCTACTATTTTCTCCACATTGATTTTAAACGAAACAACCTCATTTAAATCTTTATGGACATCCTCTTATTTGTGCTAAATAACATTTCATGCCATAAAAAAGGATAATTGGGGATCCCATTCCTTCATTTGGAAATCATTTACCACACTAATACATAAAAGTTGAAAATTGCAATTAAATAAGTATTGCCACACATGCTGTGCTATTTTTGGTTCAACTTTGTGTCCTGTCATACTTATTTACTTTAATCAGAGATTTCCTATATAGTAGCATGCCACATTGTTATCCAATGACACTAACAAAGGATGAATAGTAGAGGAAAAAGAGGATATTAACTCCTTGAGGGTTAGTCACTAGCCTTATATATGGGTGCCTATCAAAAGAAAAAAACAATGACCACATCTTACAAAAATACAAGTACTAAACCTTCTGGCACAGTGACAGGTACGTTGCAAAGCATTGTGGTTGTTTTTGACATAATGATTTTAAGTGTTAATCTAAAACCTGCCTATAAGGAATATTTTACTTTATATATTCAGATGCACTAATGCATCAGCCAAAAAGGTTGGCACAGCTTATCTTTGGAATTCGATTGATGTTTTTGATCTTAAATCCCGCTGACGCTCTGAGAGATGTCCCACGCATGGGTCTGTGGATAAGCTTCCTTTTAGTCTCCCGACTGAAAGGTTGCAGTGTTGGTGAACTGGGAGTCGCTCGGCATGTCGCCAAGAGCATGGGACACAGACGCTCACACACAACACCCTGGCAGCTAAGGTCAGCGCTTTCTCAAGGCAAAATAAGGGAGTGTGGAAAGGCATGGGAAACAGACAGAAGAATGTGCATTCTGTATACACTGTTAAGCTGACCTGAGGATAATTATTCAGGGCACAGTATAAGCTGACAACAGGGGGCCTTGTGTGTGTCAAGACAGTTAATGGTACAGGCCTAAATGAACCATTTTAACCTTAATTCAACAAGTCATTCAGCTGTGCCTAGTAAATCCAGAGAAGGACAGAAGGCCCTCCTACTTACAAGCATCATCACTCTGAAAAACGTTAGTGGGTCTGATGTAAGAAGAAACAGCCCCCAAGGAGTATCTGTAACAATTGGTTCCATGAATGGCAGGCAGACTTTATGTTGTTAGCGCCAAGGTCCATCTATTACATGTGAAACTAGGAAAGCAAGAGGGGTCCATGTGAAAACCCTTTTCTTAAACTCTTGAATAGAGTAGAAGTTTAGGAAATAAAACTCTTTTAACGACTCAAACCCAAAGTTCAAGTATGCGTATACGAGAAGTTGTATCGTCACGTGACCCAGCGGTTGACTAGTGGCCATCGCCCTCTCCTGGGTCGCATAATCACTGCAGTCACCACATGCAGACAGCAGCTAAGAGTTTGGGTATCCTGGTTCTGTAGTAGAAGACGTGCCGGCTGGGGTTTTATACACGGGGAGTGCCGGGTCCCTGAAGTGCAGGCAAAGGATCATGCGATGAAACAAACACTCCAATATATCCAGGACAAAATGGGCTATTTCCAATCTTTTTTTTTAAGAACATTAAAAAAGGAAAAAAGTCTCAAGAAGTAATATAAAATGTTTTAATCAAAACAGAAAAGCGCCAGGTACAATGTCTGGTGAACCAGACGCTGGGTGCAATGCTTTAAAACAAAGAGTTGAAAATGAAAATATACTTACAAACCCTACCAGATACTTACAGACACCAGAGTTCATCGCCATGGAAAGCCTGAAGATGGAGACCTTCTCATAGATCTTATATAATGTAGTCGGCCAATGAAATGCTGACACACAACACTCCCCCCTCCCCCCCCCCCCCCCCCACACACTACTAGCTTGCTAAATTAGATGTACTTGTGACTAAGAAAACGGATTTAAAAACCTGCCCTTTACCTAATAGCCTGTAATCTCCTCTGAGAACTATTGTATAGTAAGTGTCCAATAGATCTGAGAGGGGACGACATCGCCAGGAGGACGATGGAATGATATTGCTGTTAAAGTCTTAAGATTCCTGTAGAGGTGAAACAGTGTTGAGGTTTGTCTTTCTGTAGCATTTGACATCAGAGAAGACACACATCATTAAAAGAGGAGAATGAGATCAGGAAGTTGTGCCACGTGCCTGAATTGAGTGTGTGAGTGTGTGTAAGCAAGTGGTGATTCAGTCTTGGGCTGTGATTACGTTCCAATAGCTCCCCCTGGTTTGTCCGTGACTACAGCTCATCTGCATGTGCCTTCTCTGAGGTGTGTGTGTCTGTGTGTGTGTGTCTGTGTGTGTGTGTCTGTGTGTGTGTGTCTGTGTGTGTGTGTGTGTGTGTGAGAACCAGGCTATTTCTTGGCAAAGGAAATCTTCATGGCGTTGGTCTGGGTGATCTTGAAGCCTTGCAGCGCTTCTCGTGCAGCACCTGCCTGTACCTCGTTGTCAAACTCCACAAAGGCGATGTCGTGGCGACCGGGAACCAGACGTACCTCTTTGAACCCTGGGAACCTGGGAAGGAGAAGCAAGCATCCGTATAAGTACTGTACATGTACCACCTATATGGTCAGAGTGCGATGACATTAAAGCAGGTACTGACTGGTTGAACAGCATAGACAGCATGAGTTCGTTGGTCTCCTCTGGGAGATTGGTGAGGAAGAGGATGTGATTGGGTGGGTTCTCCGACACCTGGCATGGAAGACATGTTATATTTCCTTATCAGAAAATCGGTGGGAACTGACGACATATTCGGTAACACCAAATGAAAGTGGTAAATTTGACTTGACATCTCACAAACACGCTCCTTACCTGTTGGGGCATTTGCCCAGGCATCTGTCCTGGCATCATCTGGCCAGGCATGGCACCAGGGGGCATCTGGCCCATCCCTGGAGGGGGCATCATGCCAGGAGGGGGCATGTAAGGGGGCTGGCCAGGCATTGGCATCATACGAGGAGCTTGGCTCATAGGAGGCATTCCCTTTAAATGAGAGGGGAAACGAGACCGTACATAGTTTGAACTTAAGATACCATAGATTGATGAAGAGATTATTAAAGATTATTGGGCAGATATTGAAAACGTTCACGGTATTTAGCTTGGAATTAGTTACTGACAGGCATTGGCGTGGGTACCCCTGGGCCCATGGGTACTGCAGCTCCTGGGACACCCTTCTTGGCACCTGCACCCTCTGCTCCCTTGACCTTTCTCTTCTCCTTCTTCCGATCGCGTTCCACATAGGTACCTTTCATCTTCGCAATTATGTCCGAGTCCAGCTTCGCGTACTGAATGCGCTGAGGTAAACAGAGGAAGTTTTGCAATTAGCCTACACGAGACCACGCTCTTAAAGTCATGCTCTTTGGAAAACAGTACACGACTGTTTGCCTTTAAACAAATTTGTGCTCAAGTGCAAAAAAAAATAATCTCACCATGGGTTTATCATAGAATGGAAACCCCTGCATGGAACGCAGAGCGTTTGAAGCGCTGTTGACTTCTTTGAAGATGACGAAAGCTTGACCCCTCATCTTCAAGGTCCGTGATACTAGAATGTCTAAAATCTGCCCGAACTGTGAGAAGATGGCGTATAGCGACTTCTTCAGTTCTGGGTAAAAACAATTAACAATCAAACCGTGTAATTGTGGCATGAAACTATGGAAATGTGCAATCTGTGACAGCCGGGTGCTATTTTGTTAAGCTAGCAAGTTAGCTTACCATCTTTCTTTATTTTCTCGTTGAGGTTGTTGATGTAGATCGTGTGGTTCAGTCGCATATCCTGACCAGCCATTTTCTGGTGATAAAAATTAGATAAAATAGAAGTTAGCAAATAGTTCCCACCGGCAAAGATTCCGATTTAAATCAAGAAAGCTAGCCCGCCAAGTCATCGTTCCACTAGATGACCAGTAGTGGCAGTGCTGCTCCTACTACTACTAGCACGAGCTAGCAGGGCACGAGTGCAGAAGTCTTCCGTTCTAGACTACGGTGTAGTAACAAAGCTAATGCCATGTGGCTAGCTAACTGCATCAGGCTACATGGTCTACCAAACATCTCATTTGAATCTGTAATCGATTGTTATTTAATTGTTGTTGACCGTCGTAATGCTTCTGAAATAGATTATGTCAAACACAGCAAAAAAAATAATACCTCGGCGTTGGATGCAGCAACAAACTAGAAGTTGTTCGATGAATGAACTGACTGTCGTTAGCTTGTGTCCACGAATTGTTTTCCGCTTCCGCGTTTCCGTTTCCTGTCAAATTATGTTTTCGATATAGTGAGCTGAACAATCCTGCGGTGAACATCCACGCATTTTGTTGTCTGTAGCTCCGCCTATTTCAAATGCAGTCTGGCCTGGCCCTGGCGAATGAGATCGTAATACACGTCCAGACAAATAAAGGGGGTTATACCAAAACGAATGTACCTCGTCAGATACTGTTTCCGGTGCATTGAAATCTCACAGTTATTTCAGTTGTGAGTCTGAGACGTGATTGAGATGTTTGTCGCCAAATATACTATTTAGCATATGTAGAAACTGTTAGCTAGAGACTAAGGTAGAACACGTCCACCACATTTGATGATTTTGAACTAGTTTGGGTTTCTGAACAGGATATAAAGTGAGTGCTAATCAAACGCGCTTACAAGCTACGTGTCACTGTCATACGTGGCCGTCGTACAATGATTTGAGACAACTAGCTCTGGACCTGTGATGTATGCCATGTCAACTGGTTCGCTTTCCAGATCAATACGTGTCATGTAATATGTCTGAACATTTTGTCTGAACACCATACTTTGGCAGGGGCCAGGAAATGTCCATAGCGCAACCCATTCAACCACCACCTCCCCCGCCCCCTCCACCTGGACCACCCCCACCTGTAGCCACTAAAGTACCCAGCAAAAAGAAGCTGTATCAGGCTATCGCAGCAGGAAAGGCCCCCGTGGAAGGCGATCATACAGAGGCCAGGCTGCTGCTCACCCAGAGAGAAAGTAGGTGAGAATAAATGACGTATGAGTAAACCATCTACCGGGCCTTTCTGCGTGGGGTTTGCATGTTTCTCCTCATGCTCACATGGGTTTCCTCTGCAAATAACTCGTGTGTGTGTGTGTGTGTGTGTGTGTTCATCTGCTCCCTGCATAATGTGTGGCTGGGGGCTCCAATCATGTGACGACAATCCCTTCCTCTTTTCACTGAAGTGGTGGTGATCTTCTTTGTTAAGGAGACTAATATTTCTGTTCTTCAGCTTAAGCAAAGACCTGCAGTGGATATTGTTCAACAAGTATATACCTTCCCTCATCCAAGACGGCCCTCAGTAAGTATCCAGGCCACCACAATTAACCTGCTCCATTCATAGACAAAATGTATCCTGTTCATGACCCAGTCCTTTCTTTGATAGAAAAACAAAACAAAAAAACAGTCAGGTCTTTGTGCCTTTATCAGGTGTTAGTCACTGGGTTGTATTCTTGATCACCTCCATACCAATCTGTGGTCCCCTGTAGGTGTGGTCTAGTTGCATTGTGGATGGCAGCTAACCTACGTAATCCCCCCTTACATGTTTCCATGGAAACTGTAGTCCAAACAGCGGTGGGCAGGGGATACACTGCCCAAGGGGAGATGTTCTCAGGTAACCTTTATGTACAGATGGTAATGTTAGTCAAGATACTGCTTAGTAGCTGTATACCAGTAAGATAATAATAAACTATTCCCTGTGCAGGTCAGTACTTTTAAAACATTCTAAACAATCTGTTTTCGTGGTTCAGCCCGTGACATGGCCCTACTGGCAGAGGAGGTGTGTGTGTGCAGGGTGGAACTCCTCTCTGGGGGAATGGGAGGAGACAACTCCAGAACCATCTTGACACATCTGTGTGAGGGACAGCCTGTCCTCGTCCCGGATCCTTCAACACACACACACACACACACACACACACACACACACACACACACACACCCTACAGTATCTCTGTTGTCTATCGTTAAAGAGGGTGTTTAAATCGTATGACCGTGTTGATAGCACAGCAGTATGTGATAGTATGTGACTTATTTCGCATGCTGTAACAAAATGTGCAGTGCCGCAGTTCCTTGACTGCTTCGGCACAGATACGACGAGGACTTGAACCACGAGCCATGCCAACGCAGTGGACACAGGGCGCACTGGGCTGTGGCCTCAGGTGAGAATGAGTGACACACACACACACACACACACACACACAGAGGAAGACAGTCTTTATCTATGGCTCTGACTCACTTCTCCATAACCCCAGGTGTTTTGCTCGGCCTAGCCCCGGGGACTGTGAACAAAGAGCACACAGAACCAGACCCCACCCTGCCCTGGCTACTTCTACCCAGGGTCAGCTCGTTTCCCTGCCCCAGCCCAGGGATCAGGGAGGCCTACATACTGGCCAAGCAGGGGAAGAGCCTGCGTTACCAGTTGTGGAGCCTGGACAGCTTGGCCCAGAGTAATGATCAGCTTAGAGAGATGGCCCCCCTGAGGGCTGGGGATGGTACCCCATACGTAGTCCCCCAGGAAGGGGTGGAGGGTGGTCTCTCTGGCCAGGTGGTGCTGCTCTACACTGGGGCTCTGACACAGTGATCAGGACTTAACCCTTGTGTTATCTTCGGGTCATTCTGACCCATCAGTCATTGTGACCCACCGTCGTATTACGACAACTTTACCGCATACAAAAACAAAGTGAGTAATTTTCTTTTAACCGTTGGGCTGTCTCAGACCCCCCACATTGCGAAGGTTAAAAGAAAATTATTTTTATTTGTTTTTGTATTGGGTAAAATTGGGTAAACACAACGATGGTTCGTTATGAACCTTTGGGTCATGTGACCCGAAGGCAGCACGAGGGTTAACCGTTGGGCTGTCTCAGACCCCCCACATTGCGAAGGTTAAAAGAAAATTATTTTTATTTGTTTTTGTATTGGGTAAAATTGGGTAAACACAACGATGGTTCGTTATGAACCTTTGGGTCATGTGACCCGAAGGCAGCACAAGGGTTAAAGGACATGCTGTGGGATGTACTAGGTGCTGTTTGTTGAGTGTGTTCTGCCTACCAAACAACAATGCAAGTTACTGTTCTGGCATTCAGATATATTATCAGGGGTTTCACACACTAGAGCTTGTAAAAAAGTACTGGACTATGACACCAAAGATGGTGACAACCAAGCAGCATTGTTTGAAAATACCACAATGTGCCTATTTAAATCCAGTAAAGTCAATGTGTTAAAATGAACCTTCAACTGGAAGGAGTATCCAAATGCACTCGTTTACATTCTGCATCAAATATAATCAACTGCTAACATATTTTAACAGGATGATACATCATTGTGTCTTTTGAACATTAGCGACAAAGAATGTGAACCCCGGCTTGGAGCAGAAAATACAACAATTCCTAAGATCTTCATTCCAGTTTATTGCAATCAATGGTGTTCTAGACAGAGACTCAGTCCACCCCATCAGAACAGTGTGTTCTCTTCCCAGACAGTCCGCAGAATTCTGAGATGCAACACAGGGGTTATAAAAGCTACAAAAATACCTCCGTACCCCACGACCCTGACACACACTGGCCAGTTCCCAGCCCGACCACACAAACAGTATGAAAACAGTCAGCTGGCTATTATAAAGATGAGGACACATAGAAAGACATATAATACTTAGTCTGTAAACAGAAAATCATTCCAGAAAATTTACTTTTGTGGTGTAGGTCCAGAGATGATATTCCAGCTCTATGATGTCAATGCTGACATATGCACCACATTGAACACATTTCTTTCAAAAAGAGGGCTACCACACAGGTGTGTACACACACACACACATCCACACACACAGAGAGCTGTGCGACACTGTGGAAGAACAGAGTACAGGAAGACTTGGACTGGAATGTTATCTGAATGACCAAAACATTGGAAAGAGGTAAGCTCTGACACAAATCAATACCATGGTCACATTTGGTCATCAGCATGGGCTTCCACTCACCTCAGTCCAACCCAGTTCTTTGTGGTCGATGAAATAAATTGCTTGTCCACAGTTGTCTAACAGACAGTTTTCTCCATTAAAAACAACCAATAACACAAAGAAAACTCCCTTCAAATCAATTATTCATCCAGTAAGACTCATCATTAAGCTTAAAATATTAACCTGTTCCAGTTTTGTAACACAGACAGCCACACATGCCATTCAGTTTAGGCACCAAAAATAGTTGCATGGAACTGAATATCTAAGCTGAATCAACCTTAATTAAATAAACACAATTACTAACCATGAGCCCAGGACACACCAGGTAGTTAAACACACATACAGAGCTTGCTTTGTTCAATGGCTTTTTGCGACAATCATCTGCAATACACTGCAGTCCGGTCATGGCCAGAGTCATGGGCCCAATATAAAAGGAATGTAAAAGATAGAAAGGCTATTTGCCATTTTTTGTATTTTCTCGACCATTTACCAAGAGAAAAGTGGTTTTCATTTAGTTGGAAAAAACATTTGATCTTTTGTTGACTATCCTATCAGCGAACTTGCTGTCGGAAAAACAACATTCTCAAATACTCAAACCTAGGCACAGAAATGTATACAGTAAAAAGGCTATGTGAAGGCAAACAAATTAAATATATCTATGTACATAGAAAAGCTCTGGGTCAATTCAAACATACAGGTCTGCCCGGAGTATTAGTGTTGGTGTATACTAGTACACTGAGTAGGAAAAGACAAAATAATCAATGGTCCATCGCAAAAATAGAATTCTCTCCATTGCTCTTCTAAGGTTCGAAAGTCACTTCAAAAGGAAGTGTTGTATATGTTTCCATTCAGCCAGCAGAGGGAGAGAAGGGGAGAGAGAAGTTCTGTGTTTGTGTGTGTGGCAGTGATAGTCAACATTGTTAATGAGAGAAGTGAAAGAGATGAGACACTGCTCGTTGTGTGGCTAAGATCTCTCTCTCCTGGAAAGGCTGAACAGGAGTAGCGTCATCATCCGGAGATCTGCAGTGGTGCTTATTTTCTCTCTCTCTTCCCCTCTGGCAGGGCGGTTTACTACCAGTCCCACTGACGTCCATCTGTAGCAACCCCTCCGCTTTGCCTATGTTCTACAATGTTTTCCATCTCTACTGCTCCCCACCCCTCATCGCTCCTGCCGCCTCCCCCTCTCAGGGCTCAGAAGCAGAGGGCTGCATGGTGCTGAGGATGTCTATGAGGTTGTCGAGGCCCCACAAGTATCCGTCCTCTCGGTTCCCCTCCACCCAGGGGCTCCGGTGGTCGAGGGTGAGGGGGGCAGGCAGGGGAACCGTCTTCCCAAAGTCAATCATCCACACGCGGGCCTGTCCTGAAGCGTCGTGAACGAACAGCAGGGAACTGCCCACCACCTGGGGCAAGAAGACAGGGGAGATGAGCGCGTGTGTGAGAAAGATAATGATGTGTGTATGTGTGGGCATGTGAGACATATGTTAGCTTCATGTGCCTGTTTGTGTGTTATCTAACTGGATAGATACATCAATAATAACCCAGCTGGCAGGCTTGTTGAGGAGGCGTAGTACGAAGGGTGGGAGCAGGCTTAAAGAGATGCGTGTCTCACCTCATGTGTCCTGAAAAACGGTGATTTCTCCAGCACGGAGCGTAGTTCCACCAAACGCTGCAGGTAAAGTTTCTGAAAGAAAGGAAGGAGAGAGTCATTAAATAACTCCCATGCTCCACAGACTTTAGGTACGTTTGAGTCCATTCCGCTGGAAACACCTACCAGGATCTCAATGTTTCCGTCCACAAAGTCCCCCAGCGCCTGCTTCACCTGCTCTTGCTGTTTTGTCTTCTTGAAGTTGGTGTTGCACGTCCCGTCTGCTCTCTAAGGAGAATCACAGAACCCTCAGTTAGTGACCATCAGTTTCTGAACCATGTACTACAAAAAACAGGGCATATTTCTTGTCAGTGTTTGGACCAGAAGAAGCACTGGTTTATCTAGATCTGGAGCCTGACCACAAACCGATACGTCCACATTATTGTATAGGCATGTAACGAGAATGGAGAGTGAGACTGGGTATGATGTCACATGCTGATACTAAATGTGTGTTGTGTTTTGAAGACTGACCACCTGTTTTGCAACTATTTCCATATAAAGCAGAGGTGAGCGCATTTCCATTGTTGTGACGTGCCTCCAGCACATGACCTCATTCACAGAGGTGTGTATGTGTGTGTGTGTGTATGTGTGTGTGTGGGGGGGGGGGTTAGATGGCTGAGTGGTTAGGGAATCGGGCTATTAATCAGAAGGTTGCCAGTTCGATTCCCGGCTGTGAAAAATGACGTTGTGTCCTTGGGCAAGGCACTTCACCCTACTTGCCTCGGGGGGGAATGTCCCTGTACTTACTGTAAGTCGCTCTGGATAAGAGCGTCTGCTAAATGACTAAATTTTAATGTAAATAACTTTTCTCCCATCAGGAAAAGTTGTTGAGTTGTCGTTCCTCATCCAAGGATCAACTTGGACTTTGAAATAGCCTCTGGAGTTTGTAACCCCCCCACAGAGTGAGTAACACCCCCCCCCCTCCCCCAGGTTTACTACCGGCCTCACCTTGATGCCTTCGATGCGGAACCCCATGGTGGCGGTGGAGCTAAGGGTCTCCCTCCACTGCATGTATCTGGGTTTGAGGACCCCCTGCTGGGCCCTCTCCTGCTCGGTCGGGGCCGCTGGGTCCACGGCCACCATCTTGTCGTACATGTCCCTCCGTAGGCGTGGCCTCTCCTGAGCCTTCCTGAGCTCCTCCTCCAGGTAGGTCCTGACAGGCAGACGAGGGGTTAACGTACCTGCCACCGAGGGCCGCGTATGTTACAGTCTAGCTGAGAGATTCAGAATGCTACAACTACGTTTTCCTTCTCCGCGTCCTCCTCCACGACCGCCCCATTCCCTCCTTCCCTTCCCTCCTCCTGCCCTTCCCCCCTCCTCCTCCCCTTCCCTCCTCCTCCCCTTCCCTCCTCCTCCCCTTCCCTCCTCCTCCCCTTCCCCCCTCCTCCTGCCCTTCCCCCCTCCTCCTCCCCTTCCCTCCTCCTCCCCTTCCCTCCTCCTCCTCCACTTCCCCCCTCCCCCTGCCCTTCCCTCCTCCTCCCCTTCCCTCCTCCCCTTCCCTCCTCCTCCCCTTCCCTCCTCCTCCTCCCCTTCCCCCCTCCCCCTGCCCTTCCCTCCTCCTCCCCTTCCCCCCTCCTCCTCCCCTTCCCTCCTCCTCCCCTTCCCCCCTCCTCCTCCCCTTCCCTCCTCCTCCCCTTCCCCCCTCCTCCTCCCCTTCCCCCCTCCTCCTCCCCTTCCCTCCTCCTCCCCTTCTCCCCTCCTCCTCCCCTTCCCTCCTCCTCCCCTTCCCTCCTCCTCCCCTTCCCTCCTCCTCCCCTTCCCTCCTCCTCCCCTTCCCCCCTCCTCCTCCCCTTCCCTCCTCCTCCCCTTCCCTCCTCCTCCCCTTCCCTCCTCCTCCTCCCCTTCCCTCCTCCTCCCCTTCCCTCCTCCTCCCCAGCCTCACCTGCTGCCCATCTTGCAGTCCATGATGGAGGGCGAGTCGAAGTCAGCCAGGAGGTCGTCCATCAGGTTGTAGTCCTGCTCGTCCTTCTGCACCACGCCGTGGTATCCGGGCACGTGGGGCCGCAGGGCGTCCTGCATCAGCTTCTCCAGACACAGCTGCTCGCACTCGCTGTGGCGCTTCAGCAGGCGGCCGTACTCCCCGGCCTGGAAGTTACCTGGGAGGAGAGAGAGAGAGAGAGAGAGAGAGAGAGAGAGAGAGAGAGGGGCGTTCGAGAACAGAAAAAGAAGAAAAAGGATTCAAACGCCGGACAACTACTGAGATTACAAGTGGAAAGAAGGAGATATGCACTTTGAGGGTTTTGGTTGGTTGAGGGGCAGTTCTATGGGCGTATGTGAAGCCCTCTGTGACATGCTCGCGTGTAAAAAAGGGCTATACAAATACATTTAGATTTGATTTGATTGGCCACTGTGTGTGCGTGTGTGCGCGTGTGCATACCTGCATGGCCAGCGAGCTGCACCCAGGGGTATCTCTTCTTGAATGACACCACAAAAGGAGTCCAATGGACCATGGTCTTCACCTTCTGCCAAGGCTTGTTCTGGAGGGAGAGAGCGGGATGGTTGAGTGACTATGCCTGTTCATGAGAAGCCTCAGGCTAAAACCTGAAACTAAATCTCACACAGGTCTCTGCTATGTCACAGGTTGAGAGAGAGAAACACTGACAAAGGGAGAAGATAATCTCTGTAGCAGTCGTGCACCAACCCCCCCCCCCCTCACCCCCTCTTCCCACACACACACACACATTTTTGTGAAGCCCACCCATCTCACATCAAGGACAGGCCGCTCACGTCACGTGCAGCCCATTCATAAAACATTTACCAGGACTCAAAACAGACGTCCCACTGTGTCTGCGAGTTTCAATGACTATTTGTGTCTGGGTGTATCCGTGTGTGTGTGCGCACACGCAGGGGAGTCTGTTTTATCTGTTGGGAAACACAGGACCGAGGTCACTGTGCACTGGGCTCTGACGCAAGCAACTCACCAAAGTACACCACATCCATTGCACACAGACGGCGAAAGAATTAGCAAACGTGTGTGTGACAAATCGTGATCAGAGGGAACATGTGCAAGAGTGCTGCCATCAAGTAAGATGAGTGTGTTAG
Organism: Osmerus eperlanus; assembly: GCF_963692335.1. Lineage (NCBI taxonomy): Eukaryota > Metazoa > Chordata > Actinopteri > Osmeriformes > Osmeridae > Osmerus > Osmerus eperlanus. The sequence continues at coordinate 15,516,954 of NC_085028.1, forward strand.
CATGTGTTTATGTGTCAACGTGTGTCCTTAAAAGAGAGAGACAAAGGAAACCTAGAGACGGTCTACGAGACAGGGGGCTTACGACATTGTAATGCTGTAAAGACAGCGTAAGTCAGGAAGACAGAAGCGGACACAGAAAAGGGCGAGGCCATGGCCGATAGGCAATCAAGTGGAATAGCAGGGCCCCCATAAACTAGGATTTTATGGCAAGTGCAAAAGAATGCAACACTGCAGTTCAGGCGGCCGTCTGAGTGTGTGTGTGTTTGTGTGTGTGTGCCTGTATGTTTCTGTTTGTGTATCTGCTTCTTTCTATGTGTGTGTGTTTTGTGTGTGTGTGTTTCTGTGTTTGTATGTGTGTGTTTCAGTGTGTGTGTGTATTTGTGTTTCAGTGTGTGTGTGTGTGTGTTTCAGTGTGTGTGTGTGTGTGTATGTATCTCCACTCCCTGCATTCTTCTCAAAAGCTGTCTCAATCTATCAAAAGAACTCATGGTGAAACAGCAGAGACGGTTGGTCACTACTTTCCTGTAAGGCTTGACAGAGAGGGTACATAGCTGCTAATGACAGGATATAGATGTTACACACCTGCTGTAGTGCTGTATGGTGAACATGGAGCAAACAGAGGAGTCTTAGTGCCTGTGGCTTCGTAGGACAGCCAGTCAACTTCAAACACACCTGACACTTCAATCTCTTTAGCAGCTTAACCCACACATGGCCCTGTTGCTAGGGACAACAACAGCACACTAAACTGCCTCCCGCAGAGTTAACACACACACACACACACCTCACTCAGTGTTGACAGTGTATCTAAAAGGGAGTCAGATGTAATTTCACCTTTCTTACTTTCATTGTCATCCCGTCTAGCACTACTAGCCTTAACAAACCATGGCATGAAGCACAATCTCACGTTCTGTTCTTTCTTTCTTTTTCCTTTTGCTTTCTTTCTCTCTCCTCTTTTATTTAAATGCTATAAATCTTTATTCATCTCCCACTCATTTCCTCAATCGTCTCTCCTTACATTTGCACCAGAATTCCTCCATCGCCTCCTTCCCAGATTGAATGTCATCCTCATTCCTTCTTTTAACTCGCTTTTTTACTTCTCCTGTTTCATCTTTTACCCCCCTCTCCCTCCCCCTCCCCCCCCCTCCCCCTCTCCCTCCCCCCCCTCCCCCTCTCTCCCCTTTTCTCCCTCGCGTACACCCTGTTTCCTCACAGTCTATTCCCCCTCTGCCGTCCTCCCTTCTCCATGTGGTGTCTGCTCTTCAAGATCCTCACCCCCCTTCTTCTCTTCCCTCCCTTCTCTCCTTCTTTACCACCTACACTAACTAAATGCTTGGAATGCAGTGGATGTCTCTGGTCTTCGTCATCGCTCGTGACAGCGCCCATACAAAAACAGACACACACACACACACAGCAAGCACTGACATTTTGCCACTGGGGCCCCCCCGTTCCTATGACGACAGCAGTGTGTCAGGGACCATGTTGACCACAGAAAGGCTTTTGTCCAAACACCAGCTGATCCCTTGTCCCTCAACCCAGACAGCTGTAGCAACTGAGAGGATTGAAAAGGTGACAGCCAGAAAGCAAGGATTAGCGAGAACCAGGAAGCAGTACGCTGTGTTCATTGCCCAATCCTTTCTGATTGACAGGAAACACATAAAGGTACATTACGTATAATAGGCAGATGAACTGTGACCTGCGTTCTGAGGTCAAAGGCCATTGAAGGCCTACTCTGTCTAATCCAGTGCAGGCCATCATCCTAAATCCTCTCAGCTTACAGAAATCTTAAACCAAAAAGGTTGGGGGTGGGAGGGTGAGGTCTCACAAACAACAATAACAGAACACCACACCTGAATACCCCAAACATGTCCATGCCTGAGAACATTTGGGGCTACTAAGCAGCAAGACTGGAGCACTAGTCATGCAACAACTTGTCCCTCTCAGACCGTCTCTCTCTGCAGTCTCTCCTCTGAGTGATGAGTGGAAATTATTATTATTCATCTTTCAGTCCCTCATACACTCTCACACACGTTGACTCTCGGGACCACTCGAATTCTAACTCCCACTGACCTTTCCTCTCACCTTAACTGTCGCTAGAACTTTCGCACTCTCACTTCTACTCTCGGCTCCAGTTCTTACCTGCACGACGGAGCAGTAATGCAGAAGCAGGCCGGCGGTGACACAGGCACACACAGACACGGAGTGCAGGTTAGAGCGGAGCAAGCAGCACACACTCCGCACCATAAGCACGGGGTCTCGCCAGGTGACACCCTGTTGCATCTAGCGCTCCGTTAGCCTAGCTGCATTATCGTCTATTCATTCCTGTCCTGATCTGTCCCTCAATTAGCACGTTGTTAGCATGAAGCTAACCATGCATTTGTCTGTGCATGTCTGCTGTGGTGGATTTCAGCCAGTGGGACTGCCTTTCAGTGCAAGCACTGAGGTAGGCTACTATACAGCAGCTTATATTGTCGGGTGAACATTCCCCCCTCTATGAGGTAACACTAATCTCTCTCGCTGTCTCTCTCCATCACTCTGACCTCCTCCCTCCCCTCTCGCCCCTGTTCCCTTTCACACCAACACACCATATCTCTTGTTTCAACATGCTGTCACACCTCCCTTTCTAACTATCAGATATCCTGTCTCTCCCTGGCTTGTTGTGCTCCTCCAGCTTGCACTGCTTTTACTAGCTCGCGAGTCCTTTCACTCTATCCCTCAGTCTCAAGCGGTCTTTAGCTCTATTTTTCGTCTACTGATCCCTCTCTCTCTTCCTCGCCGTCTATCTGCTTATGCTGCCCTTTAACCGTATTCTCTCTCTCTCCCTCTCCTTCCCTCTCTCTTCCTCTCCCTCTATCTTTCTCTCTCTCCCTCTCTCTTTCTCTCTCTCTCTCCCCCTCTGTTTCTCTCTCTCCCTCTCTCTCCTTCTCTTTCTCTTTAATCCCCCATCAGCCCGCGCCCTCAAAAAGCCCCATGCAGAGCCAATCTCTCATCACAGTCACCAGCGACAGACATGACTGTAATACCATGCTACCCCCGAGGCAGGGGGTAGGGTGGGTTCCAAATCGCTCAGACTTTTGCAACCTGTGTGTGGGCTGAATATTAGTCTCTTTCCCTGCTTGTCATTGAGAGACAGAGAGTGAGAAACCTGTCAGACGACCAGTAACAACTATCAGATCAGAAAAGTTCCGCAATTGAAGGGTGCTCAGAGTCTCTAAAAGAGCTGAAGTTAAAATAAAATGTCTGTGTAACAACTTGAAGGTGTCTTTCAAGTCTGGTGGTAAGCTCCTTTCCAGGCCTTGTTTACTTCAGAGCCACTTCCCCTTACTGTTCCACAGCTCGAGCAACATGGCTCACACCTCGACCACAGCCCTGTGCATGCGCCTGTGCATGCGCATGCACGCGTATGCATGTGTACGTGCGTGTGAGTGTGTGCGTGGGCAGGGTGTTTATCCTCCACTTATCTCTATTTTCCTCTCTCTGTTCCACATGTTTCAAGGTGTTTCAAAGTATTTGAGGGGAAAAAATAGGGCCTTACTGCAAAGTTAAATAGAGGGAAATACAGAGTCCGAAAAAGACATCTAAGAATCAGAGAGACAGAGAGAAAATAATAGTTTGATACAAATTGGTTTTAAGGGAATAGAAGATTCAATATATGCAGAACATTTAACTGCAAAAGACTAGAGAGACACTGGTGAGACAACAGAAAAGAAAGAACTTCCAAATAAGGCAATGATGTCACCTAGCAACTGAATTGCCGTCGGCCCAATTTTCCATGACACACATGCTTAGCTGTGAATGAGCGATGGCATCCGATTGTGTGTGTGTGTGTGTGTGTGCACCTCTACTTCTGAATATAGCTTAAGCAAGCATATGCTGGCGTCACTGAGCAATGCGAGCACTTTGAGTATAACAACTGGTTTGGCTACACTCTAAAGGTAGAGACAGCTTATGGCTGGTCAATAACAATAGACGCCCTATTTGTACCGCAAGCCCTGACACTCCCCTCCATCTAGTACAGTCAGCTTTAACAACCATGGATGACAGCATGCACAACCAGTCTCATACAACCACGTTTTTCAGAGCTCACTATGACCATTGAAATATTTCCTGCAGTAGCTGTCCTGGTTATTTGCCGACTGGCAGAGGGGCCTTGGTCTTTGGCCGGGAATCCTGATACAAGGTAACACATTCCAACAGGTTTAACAAGATCACAAAGAAAACTATTTCCATATATCTATCTGGGTGAGGAATGATTTAGAGATAAACAGCATGTGAGAGGATGAGAGAGAGAAAGAGAGAGACGGACAGATAGAGAGACTGAGAGACAGAGAGTGTGTGTCCTATGCAGGAAGACAGCATGTGCCGATATTGTTCTATTTCCAGGAAAGACATCCTGCTTTTAAGGACTAGTCACTCCAGCCATGTCTCGTTAAGATGCATCAAAGGGGTTTGCCTCAAAACGGAAACATCAGAACGTCCCATAGGAACAAGGGAGGCGACCAGTTATTCACAACATCTAGATTATTACTAGCATTTTTTACATTTCAAATGTGCTGGTCTTACAACCCCAATTAACCTCAACAAGAAAGTGACTGAGTAGTATCTCGCTCCCAGTTCCACACCCACCAAACCTCTTTAACAGCATGAGAAACCACAAGGCTGTAACAACAGTGGGCTGGGGTAAACCCTTTGCAGATCATTCTCGTTCCATTCCAGTTTCCACCACTCAGAATCATTGATTCATGATACTGAATTCAATATTCCAAGCCTTGAAGCAAACACTACCCTATTCAACCCTCCACTACACAACCCTCCTCCTACCACAACTGTATGGTATTCAGAGGGGAACTTTTGCATGAATCAGAAAAAGTATTAGTGTTTTTGTGTGTATTGCTCTTTGTACTGTTTTAGTAGGCTAGAAACATACAGTTATAATCATTATGCCTACAGAACACATATTACCCAATTAACCTCAAGTCTACCATAGACATTTTCCACAGAGTGAATCAGAGATGTTTACTCACCCCTGTGCCCTCGTCCGGACTGCGAGAGTAGCACCTGGTCGGGGAGAGGCTGGATTCGATGTCGCTACCAGTGAAGTCATCCTCAGATTCGTCAAACGATGAGGCGGATGATAGGCCGGCCGAGGACGAGCTGGAAAGCTTTCGGGGAAAGCGCATCAGCGCGGGGGAGCCTCCACAGCCACTGTCCGAGCAGGGCGATTCGTCATCTGGGTGAGGGTCTACGCACGATCCCCTGTTCTGGTGATCCAGCGTTTCCTGAAACCCACTTGGACTCGGGTCACTGGTTATGATAAGCTTCGGTATTGTACCGGGGAAACTTTGGCTACCCACTGGACAATGTATCTTGGTGGTCGATGTGTCCTTTTGATTGCTGCAATCAACTGAAAAGTTATTTTGTTTGGACGGCCTGTCGACTCTAGGCTGAGACGAAACAGTAGTAGATTTGGTCATTTCTGTACAACTTGTATGCTTCTCATTCTCTGTGGATAAGGTTGAGTTCAGCGATGTGAAAGATCTGACATCTTCGTCAGAGGTGCGCAACTGTACAGAGCCTACAGCCCGTGACAACTCCTCCACTTCGGAATTAACTCCACCCTGACAACTGTCTCCGATAGTCTCGTTTTCCATTGTCCTTGTTGAGGAATCCCAGGCATGATCCTCTCCTGTAGTCGTTCCTTGGCCGCCGTTCGGCTTGGCCACGAAGCCGGTTCTGTTGAGTCCACTGGCCCGTCTATCCAAACTCGACGCATCGGATGACGAGTTCGCCGCTACCCGGTTCACCTTGTCAATGTTAAGATTCCTTATCTGTCCATGATGTATTCCAGCTGGGCTACCTCCAACCGGGGTTTTGTGGCATTCACCCTCTAAGTGGCCTCTTCTGAACTTTTCTTGTCCGTATTCAAGATGTGTTTCCGAAACTCCGATTAGACTCACCGCGGACTGACATGTTGATTGGTTCTTCCTCTCGAGGCACGGCAACACCTTATTTTTCTCCGAAGTCCTGTTGAACCGGTCACCCCCAGGCTTCGCACTCGTAAATCTGCGGATATGGAGTTGTTTGGCTGTCTCGCTTGGTTTCCATTTCGCTTTGCTTGGCGTGGATGGGGAGTGTAAGAGGCCAGAACGAGTTTGACCCATTCTGTATACCGTAGTTCAGACACAGACCTTCAACGATGGGTTGTTATAGTTTGTAACTATTCGTGCTTCAGAGCAGCATAAGTCACGTGATCCAATGATTCACATTTTCGGGTGGTGAGTCGTAAATGTGATTAATTTTCTCCTCTTTGAGCGCGGCTTGTTTTTTCTGGAACAAAATGATTTTCATAGTATTTTATTATAAAACATCACACATGGGCTCCTTTTTTTCTTTCTTTTTTTAATTAATTTTTTCATCAATGTGCCAGTAAACAAACGGAGAAATACTTCCCAAACACTTAGGAAACTTTTAGACATCTTAATGCTGCACAGTAATGTTGGGCTGATGAAAAGGTGAGATTATTCGCTCTGTTATCAACAGGTAACACTCATGCCAAAATATAACCATCCCACTTATGTTTTGTTCTATATTTAAAATGACATTCCAATCAGGTTTGTTGACTGAGATTTATGAAGTCTATCAAGCAATCAATCTGGTTTGAGGCAGAAATAGGGATGTCTTCCTGAAGTAAAAGCCAAGAAGGTGAGCTCAACAGCCAACATAGATCAAACAGTCCAGAATTCTGCTGCCCCCCTGTGTTTGTACATTGCCTGACTCTTTTTTTGGTTTTCAGGTATCATGCAACATCAATGACAACACAGAGGAGTTTAAGAGATTCAGCTATATTAAAACATAATTTACTGGACCCTCCACAAGTATCAGTCTAGCAGCCACAGTCCTCACAGAACATCAACTCTGCCCTAGTTTCAACAGAGCTATGTAGAGTTGGAGTGGGCCGGTGGTAACTGAAATCTATATTAAAAAATAAATCAGTTTACTGTGGTATTGGGCATATGTTTGGTTTTAAAATAAAAATTAATGCTGGCATTTTTATGGAAAATACGTCCTATTGTCCTCAGCCACATTTCACACAGTCAGTAATCATTATCTTTGCTAATATCAAAATGAAACTAGAATTACATTACTGCGGAATTTGGCCTCCTTGTCAGAAAGGAATGCTTGTGGACAGGAAGTGTCACAGCAATGGAACAAATAACTCAATAGAACTCTCTCTCACACACACACACACACACACACACACACACACACACACACACACACACACACACACACACACACACACACACACACACACACACATACACGTTAGTTGTTTCTTGGTTGGCATGACTTATAGGACTTAACACAAATTGCTCACTGCTGCTACTGGCAGTTTAAAAAGTCCCTTATCCCTGAATATTTTGTATAAGACTTCATGTTTAGAAATGTCCTTTCAGAAATGACCAAACTGAACACAGGGAAATTTTACGCTGATTCAAAAGCTTCCACATCATGTAGACATGTCACAGATTAAATAGTGTCTAAAAATATACAATGATCAGGGGGGATAGAGAATAATTGCATTACAAAATGTTAACACTTCACAGCTGCATTCTTCTATCTATATAAATATGGCAGCCTTAACGGATACATTCTGAAATTGTATACTTGAATTACAACTCAGAAATACAAAAGCCTACATACAATAAAAGTTATATTTGAAAAGACCTACCATCAACAGAGCATCTGTGAACTTCACTCCTCTGTCAGTAACTATGGGGAAGTGTGTTTGTGTAGTGTCTGTACGTAGTAGTATGCCGTTGCATGACTGTGTGGCTTATCTATTTAGCAATGTGTGCAATAATCTTGTGAGGTAAAAACATGTGGTGAAGTGAAAGAGGAAGCCCATGTCAAAACACTTAGACTGGGACACACCCTCAACATGAATTAGGACAAATCCCCAATCAGACTTACAGAGTTACAATAAAGAATTTTCAGATCACGCAAACACAAACAATTAATCTGCATTTAATTAAGGGGAACAACTAGAGTCTTAAGTATAAGGTTTTATACTCATGTTTATTTATAATGAATCAATATAACAACGATAACAATTATGTATATGTTTTGGATGTAGAGGTTTCCATATTGAAAGCTAATTAATTGACTGCCATTTTTATTTTATACATGCTATGTAATTACTGTAATATGGATTACTGTTTACGGGTGAAAACTATTGAAAGGTGCATTCGTATTTTCACACCGCTCGTACTCCCACGAACAATCATTTCACAATGTAGCCTACCCGAGTCTGTCAGGTTGGATTGGATTAATGTTCTCTACTGCTTGAATTCAGTTAAATTTGTATTCTTGCACTTTTTCCATTAACAGGTTTTATTTATTTTTTGCAAACTGATGTACGAAAAGAGATTTATCAGTATGAAACCCAACCTAATAGTGATGGGTCGTTCGCGAACGATCCGGCTCTAAGAGCCGGCTCTTGAAGGTGAACGTCGGGAGCTGGCTCGCATATCTGAAGAGCCGACTCTATTTTTAATAGATTAATACAGCCTATAAAAACGAAATGATTATGAAATAATGAATTTTAATTGTATTTAAAATAATTGACTAATTCAAAGAACAACAAAAAAATACTTGTAGGCTTAAAGGCGCACATGATCATCCTCACATTCTGTTCCTGTCAATCCTGCATGAGGGAGGGCCGAGCCAACTCACACACAAGAGTAGTCAAAACTTGGAGGAGAGCCATGACAAATCAATGCATTTTTAAAGATATGTGGTTACGGTCGAGTATGATTTCATTTCATAATTTAATTCAAATTGTTTTCACACCCATCATAGTCAAATTCCTAGTTAAAAAATGTATCTTTTAAAGAGCCGTTCGGGAGCCAAAAGAGCCGGCTCTTTTTGGTGAGCTGAGCCATACGAGCCGGCTCACGAAAAAGAGCCGGAATGCCCATCACTACAACCTAAAAGTGTTTCCAGGTCACGTGTTTAGTGTACGTGCAGTTCCGTTCTGGATTCACTTACGCCGGAAGTCAAGTTGTGTTATTGCTCAGCTCCAGTGTGCCCGTCATGTGATAGTTGTACAAGGAGTAGCTGACAGTAGCAATCAAGCTACCAGAAGAAACCAAACCAAGGAAAGAAGTTGGATTTTGATCCACAAGGGCCGATAAGTGGTCGGTTTCTCTTTTAAACCGTTTTTTTGCGAAGAGAAGCTGGAGATAGGGGTCGCATAGTTTGGCACAACGCCGAACGCCCTGAGAGGACGACATGGGTTGCTGTTACAGCAGCGAGAACGAGACCACAGAGCAGGTAAGTAGCCGCTAGCCGATTAGCTTTTAACAATTATGTATTCGTAATCGTATTTGTGTCGATATTGAAGATACCCAAGTGCTCCATATTCAGCTATTTTTCTAGTATCGTCGTAGGCAGTGTCAAAATCAGTTCTGGTGGTTTTGGCGTTTGAGTATATGAAGATAGCGAAATTTGTCACACAACAAGTGCTAATAAGATACCATGCCTAGCCGAGCTCCCTGCTCGCCACCCAAACATGTATTTAATATCTAGGTATCTGTGTGTCGGAATATGTGTGTCCAGAATGAGTAATCCATGCCCCTACTGCACTGCATGAGATTACATTGACCAAGATTCACGTAGCGTCGCATATCCAACATAATCAATTGCTGATAAGCCAGTTGACTAGCTAACAACAGCCAGACACTGCGTTTTAAATTGGCATAGTCACATGTTCACTTTGGACTACAGTCCTGACCAATCAACTTTGCAGTTGTTGTCATATGATCAACAACTTTTCATACTGTTGCGAGGAGGGTGGCCAACACAAGGAGTCAGCTTTACTTCTGGAAAATGTTTGTCTTGTTAAAGAACACTTATGTTTGTCTCGGATAATGACTGATGATGTCTGAAATCAGACTTGGTTTGTTTGGTGCTGGTGAAATGCACAATACGTACATGATCAGGTGTATTACATTGCCTTTACTTTAGCACCTATGCTACACGGTGTAGCCTACAGAGAATTATTGATGGCTAACACCTTCTGATCGATATGAGGAAAGACAAAGGAACCGGGGAGTTGTGCCTATGGATGTCTGGGGTCATATTTGGTGATATTTCTATTTCCTGTTCCTCAGGATCCGGATGAGCGTAAGCCGTTGATTCCACACCCGAACCCTGACAGCAAGCCCCTCAATGGCACAGAATGGAACCCTGCCAGTGTTCCGTCAGCACGAACAGACGAACAGGCACTCCTGACTTCCATCCTTCACAAGACAGCTCTGTAAGACTCACACAGATGCAAACTGCAAGCAACGTTCCACTGACTGACTATGCTAACTGTTTTGCCCTGTTCCTTTCAGAAACATCATTGATGTGTCGGCTGCAGACTCCCAAGGCATGGAGCAACATGAGTATATGGATAAAGCGCGGCAATACAGGTGTGTTAGGTTGTGGTCAGTCACAGGTATATAATATTAGATGTTTTGATTTGTGACTGTGTCTAGTCTGGGCTTAACGTGTTCTTTGTGCTTGTCTTGTTTTCAGTACAAAGCTGGCTGTGTTCAACAGTAGTCTCTCTCAGAAGAAGCCCCAGCTACTCCCGTCCCTCACCAGCCAGCCCCACCAAGTGCTCGCTAGTGATCTAGTGCCATACTCAGATGTGGAACAGGTAAAAGACACGCGCCGTCAATTTACGATTCACACTTACATTTACATTTAGTCATTTAGCAGACGCTCTTATCCAGAGCGACTTACAGTAAGTACAGGGACATTCCCCCGAGGCAAGTAGGGTGAAGTGCCTTGCCCAAGGACACAACTTAATTTTTTGCACGGCCGGGAATCGAACCGGCAATCTTTTGATTACTAGCCCGATTCCCTAACCGCTCCCTATATACGGTTGTTGGCTTCACACGCTGTGGTTTACCTCAATATTATATCTATTTGTTTTGCAGGTGTCCAAGATTGCAGCATATGCTTTCAGTGCAATCTCTCAAATCAAGGTTGACGCGAAAGAAGATCTTGTGGTTCAGTTTGCTATCCCCTGAATCTGTGACACGGCCTCGACATGGCGCCCCGCTTCCACTCTCGCTTTGTCGCCTCTTCGCATCCCCAGGTCCATCATGCATACATACACCTCAACCCCTGTGCTACTTGGTAATGTTACTAACAGCTACAGCTCAGGACAAAACTGATAATGGTCAAGTCTCAAATGATACCCTATACATACACATATAGCTGAACCAAGACTGCGGTCACCATGGTGTGATGAGCGATGAGAACCATGAACCCCCCTCTGAGAAAGAACCCCCCCTCACACACACATTTAGAATCACCTCTGGAAAACCATAATTTTTTCATGTTTAAGACTTGTCCAGATATTTTACAATTTTTTCCAATCATAGTAAAAAAACAACAACAAAAACACAGTATTTTTACGTTTTTGTTTTGAGAAATGAGCTGCCAGGCGTTACCTAATTGATTTGCACGATAGCTGGCATGGTCTGTTGTGTACTTACTGATGTGTAGGTAGACAGGGATTCTTTGCTCTTCTCCAGAGGGCACTTGCCACCATAATGGAAGATTTGCATCCAGACCTAGCATACATTATTCTAATTCATCCAGAACAGACACGCATATAAAGAGCGCAGTTACATTCAGTGTGTGTGTGTGTGTGTGGGGGGGCGTTAGGTTAAATGCCTGAGTTTACGAGGAGAAATTCTTTCTTTTTGCAGTTCCATAGCTCAAATAAATGTACTAGCTGGCGGTTCTTCAATTTGTATCTTTAACAGATTCATTAAGGAAGGGGGCAGGATACGGATGAGGGGCTTGTAAATGTATGTCAATGCCTTTGTACATAATTGTGTGATTCCCTCAGAAGCAGGAAATAGATTGTATGAAGCTCCCCTTAGTTGAGAGTTGGTTGGTCAGAATGGGCTGAGGCATCACTGGGGTTGTGCAAGTAGCCAAGCAGTTTTTCCAGTCACTAAAACACCTCAAACACAAAGGTGGAAGACTTTTAATTTAAAAAATCAACAGATTGTAATAAGTAATCTTTTATTTGTTGGTGTGAAAGCAGTAACTAATGGCCATAACAGCAGTTTGAGAGATCAACATTAATATGATTATCCCTCTGCAGGGTAAAGGAGCTCTTGTGATTATTTATTTCTGTTTTAAGTGTATTTATCCTCTTTGTGGGGAGGGTACAAGTGTGTGTGGTGAGAGACTTGCCTCTTTGAGGTCTTTAAAGGGATGATCTGCTAGGCTGTGATTTTTTTTTTTTTATATTAATTTGGGCTTTTTGCTGTGTGCTCATAGTTTTTTGTTTTGTTCTGTTACTTCAAACATTTACTACTACCTGGATTACTTTGTACATTTTTAGGCTAGTACCAAAAAGTTTCAACATGTGTTAATCCATTTTCCCAATTTATTGATTAATGCATTAAAGACTTTCAACAATACATTTTGGTTTGTGTGATCCTGAATTTGAGATGAGAGAGAGAAACTGAAGTGAAAGTAGTAGTTCTGGTTATCTGCAGTTCTGTAATGAAACAAAAACTGCACACATCTACTAGCTTCACCACAACAAAGGCGAAAATAAAATTCATCAAACAAAATGTACATGATACTTTATTTAAAAGCTTCCCAGCTTGAGTTTGGGATCAAGGAACTTCTTGCTCAAGTTCTCTCGCTGCCTTTCCATGGATACAGGTCAGGTTCCCTTCCTACCGCTTTTGCCACGGTTGCCAGGGCGCTGCCAGACTTGAGCCAGTGTTCTCTCCTGGCATGTTATAGCACTGAAGTCAAACTTTTTCAATTGAGGCAGAACTGCAATCACATACCTCCTAACAGACAAAGACACGTGATACAATATTATGGCATGACTCTAATGTACAATAATACATGTGTTAGGCAGATGCCTCTTAACCCTAAGTAGTATTCAGAGGTGTATAACCGTACTTTCATTTAAGACAGAGCCTGGGTACTGTTCATGTGTAAATGGTGTTGCTAGGCAGACAGCAACACTGTAACTGGACCCTGATCTCTGCTCCTTTTAAGCACCTGTCAGAAATCTAAACAGCTGCGAGCTAGCTCAGCACCGGTTACACATAGCACACACATACAGCTCTCAGATGGTGCACTCTCAAAACCCTTTGAGGCTGAGGACAGGATGAGCTATGGGTGTCTGACAGGGTCCAGTTCACTTCTACCCGACATATTGGATGATCACATACAGTTAGGTCCATAAATATTTGGACATTGACACAATTTTCATCATTTTGGCTCTGAATACCACCACAATGGATTTGAAATGAAACAATCAAGATGTGCTTTAAGTGCAGACTTTCAGCTTTAATTTCAGGGTATTTACATCCAAATCAGGTGAACGGTGTAGGAATTACAACACATTTTATATGTGCCCCCCCCTTTTTAAGGGACCAAAAATAATTGGACAAACTAACAATCATAAAGTCTGGAACCCATAGACATCACCAGACGCTGGGTTTCGTCCCTGGTGATGCTCTGCCAGGCCTCTACTGCAACTGTCTTCAGTTCCTGCTTGTTCTTGGGGCATTTTCCCTTCAGTTTTGTCTTTAGCAAGTGAAATGCATGCTCAATTGGATTTAGGTCAGGTGATTGACTTGGCCATTGCAGAACATTCCACTTCTTTGCCTTAAAAAACGCTTTGGTTGCTTTCGCAGTATGCTTCGGGTCATTGTCCATCTGCACTGTGAAGCGCCGTCCTATGAGTTCTGAAGCATTTGGCTGAATCTGAGCAGATAATATTGCCAGAAACACTTCAGAATTCATCCTACTGCTTTTGTACCAAACAGTTGATTTGGCCACACCTAATGTTTTTGCTATCTCTCTGATAGGTTTGTTTTGATTTTTCAGCCTAACGATGGCTTGCTTCACTGATGGTGACAGCTCTTTGGACTTCATATTGAGAGTTGACAGCAACAGATTCCAAACACAAATACCATACTTGAAATGAACTCTAGACCTTTTATTTTATCTGCTCCTTGTCAATGAAATAACGAACTCCCATGAGGGAATAACATACACCTGGCCATGGAACAGCTGAGCAGCCAATTGTCCAATTATTTTTGGTCCCTTAAAAAAAGGGGGGGGGGGCACATATAAAATGTATTGTAATTCCTACACCGTTCACCTGATTTGGATGTAAATACCCTGAAATTAAAGCTGAAAGTCTGCACTTAAAGCACATCTTGATTGTTTCATTTCAAATCCATTGTGGTGGTATACAGAGCCAAAATGATGAAAATTGTGTCAATGTCCAAATATTTATGGACCTAACTGTATAAATAGATGCTACAGAAGGAAAAGATTAAGCATCGCTAGGCCTATGATACAGTGCCATTCACACCAGGTGCAGGGGGGGGGGGGGGGGGGGTTATTTGTGTGTCGTACCTGTAGCCTTTCTCGTTTTCTACAGAGTTCCCATGCATGGTGAGTGTGTGCAGGAAGGGCAGGGCTCCTAGTTTGTCCACCTCTGAAAGGTTACAGATGCTGTTACCATGGAGATACAACACCCGCAGCTCTGGAAGCTCACAAAGGACCTGAGAGACAGTTTCATTTGATAGTTTAATGATTTAATCATTTAAAAAAACACACACTGAGCATAAAGTTGACGGTTGGTGACAGTTGGTAGTAACCCGATATGATATGGACTACTAGGCCTACACCATGACGACGAAGACTCACTGCGTTTATGTGTGATATGTCGTTGAAGGAGAGGTCCAGCCAGGACAGCAAAGCTGGTTCAGAGAAGTAGTGTTTGACAGTTTCACAAAGGCCACTCAGCTCGGTGAGGAAGTTGTTGTTGAGACGTAGCGAACGGCTGCAGAACTTATTCTCCGAGTTCTTTCTCACTGGCCGCAGTCCGTGATTGGGCTCCTCGTTCAGTGCATCTTAGAGAAAAAGTGAGAGAAAGTAAACGTTGAGAGACAGGCAGATCGAGAGTGAGAAAGGCGAACGTGATTAGCAGTAAACTGTTGGCGGAACAGTCACATTTGAATTAAATATTTACCTGCCACTGAACTAAGGCTTTTGAATGAAAAATCCACCGGAGCTCCATACATTTTTCAGGCTTTTGAAAGTAAAACAAGTCTTATAGTAGACTTATAGACTTAAGTCTTATATAGATATTCTAAGAACCTACATGAATTTATTAACGTTAGCAGATCATTAGCTATATATAATGCACAACAACTTGAAATAAGCTTCTCCCATCGCCCTGCTGGTTAGAAAGAAACTTAGGATTCAACAAAAGTTTCCACATTAGCCATTCAATTTGCTAACAGGCAGCATCCTATTGAGATAAAGCTGCAAAATATAACTATCACTATCATCTATAACTATGAACAATATATTGACTGGTATACACGTTGCAAAAACATATTTATAGGAATTTAGTCAGGTAAACGTGGCGCAGAAAGCTTTGTTTACATAGAGAGCTCACACTGTTTTTGGAACTACACACTCCAACAAAACCTGTTTCCAAGGTGACGGGGGTGGGAAATGTAGTTTGTTGTTTACTTTTAATTGTCCTTAATGTGTGGTTTTACACCAAATCAACCTGTTAAATACCTCCAACCTTTGTAATAAAATGTTTATACATACAATATGTTGATTTATATGAAGTGCAAAGGCACAAATAACACGTACATAATCAGGAAAACTGTATCCAAGAACTACAGTGACTGTGTATTGGCAAGAGCCCGTCTACGTCCGCCCGTCCCTTAGTCAACTTCCGGTACAATCACCAATCAAAGCTATGCAGCTTCAGTTGCGCCGAAATTTAAAAGAAGGACGGGTCGAAGAATACGAAAGGGTCAAGCTTTGTAAGTTAGCTCTCTTTGGACGATTACTTTTTCGGGCTGACAGGCAAGTTCAGTTTATTTTCTAAATATGCTCTGAGTCTAGCTATCTATAAATGTTTCCTAATGGTGCACATTTTCATAGAAGGTTTAAATAAAATAGTTTCTGCACGTTAGAGAGTGACTGCAAACATTTGAAACAAGTCAAGTTTTCTGACTACACGCCTCGGTTCTGGATAACTAGCCTAGCAGACACTGTTAATGACTAAGCGTAGCCTGGTACTGAACTGTATCCTCCTTGCTTGTTTTTTATTTATAGTTTGTAGATTTTAGGTCGACTGTTAATGTAATTGGTAGCTAGTAGCTTAGTTAGTTTGTGCCAGTCACATCTAGTTAGCTAGCGAAATATTGTGTCTATTTGAGTCTTTTAGCTCTACAACTTTGCTTACCATCTCGCTTGCACATCTAGCTAACGTTCGTGAAATGTCCATCAACAAACTGAAAGAAGAGGCGATTTTGGAATGGGTAAGATGGCAAATTTAAAAACTAGTTAGCGCTAGCAAATATTAGCACTACCTGTTGGAGAAAACGGTGCATACTTGACAATTGTTTTGTTACTGAGTAATGAGTACAACAACTCGCACTGATCCAAACAGGTCAACAGCATGAAGTTGGATCTGCCAGTTTTTAGGATCATCGATTTACAAGACGGACTTTTACTGATGAGAATTGTGCATAAATTGTAAGTTGAAACAGATTTCCTTAACCAGCAGATGTTGTTTTGTTTGTTAATTTGACCATTAGACCTGGTGACCTGTATGTCATTATCTCTCCTGCTGTCTCAATCTCAGAAAAAAAGAAGAACCCCCTGAGAGCATTCTGGAGCTGCCTGAAGACAGGTTCCAGTTAATCGCTGACTTCTTGCAAAGTAAATCAACTTTTACTGATAAGGAATGTCCAGGAACATCACAAAGTACACCCAAACTATATGATTTTAATCACTTCTATCTATTAGGAGAATGCAGATATCTTGCAAGCCAGGGAACTCTGGTCAACTGGGAAAACCTTTTACAAGGAATAAACCTTGAGGTGGAATTGTCAAAGGTGTGTCATGCACATCGAAAAATCATATGGGATGTCAGTTCGCTGTCTAATTGTATGTTAAAATGTCTCACTTTTCCTGTTGTGTTTTTAGGTTGTTTTGTTGCTGCTGTTCCAGGCTTCTATGAAAGGCTCTCAAAGTCTCAATGTTCTGGAGTATAGAATTGAGGTAGGAGGATTCCTGATCCATGTGATGCACAATCCATAAACCAATAGAGAACAGTAGTGATTTGTTTTTCTTCCCTTGACTTTAGCTTGAACTTGCATCCATGCTTCGCTTTGTAATGGATAGTGAGAGTGAAATCAGCATAAGCAATTGCCTGGAAAAATACCTGAAAAAGGAATGTAAGTTGTGAAATATATTTTTCCTTCATGAATATTAATGGTTTACGTGGCTTTCCAAATAAAAATAAAATAAACTGTTTCCCATGGCTCTCTAACCTTCAGCGGTGGTGTCCAAGCTTGTGAGGAGTGACAGTTCCACTGCCTCCTTCACAGACGACGAGTCACCTGTCTTCCAGCGCTCCCAGAGTGTGCAATTCCTGGAGCTCAACACTGTCGCCACCTCTTCTGTGAGGTAGCATTAACTTGACATGCATGCCTGGACATCCTCATTTCTCTCAGGGATCAATTAAGTTCCTAATTATTTAGAATACCTTATCTGACAAATCGAATAGCTTACAGCTTGTTGAGAATTTGGACCAATTATGTAATGTACTTTGACATCTGTTATATAATTTTTGAAAGAATCTAGCTTTAGAGTAGGATAGCTTTGCATCTGTGCTTAATAAAGACACACATCCTCCTCCTTTTCTCCGAAGCTCTCCTCTGCAAGATATCATGAGAACTCCTCAGTTCCAGCGGAGGATGCGGATAAAGGAGCTGGCCCAAGAGAGGGAGATGAGGGACGAGTTGGAAAGAGAGCTGGCCAACTACAAAGCCACTATCCAACAGAGAGGTATCAGTCCAAGATCACTCTCCTGTAAAAACCTTCAGCTTTTTGTTTCAGAAGAACTTCTCAAATGTTCTTGCTCTTCTGACACACTTGTGTTCTTCCAGAGACTCAGATCCACCAGCTTCAGCATCGTTTGGAGAGACTGCAGAGGGAGCAAGCAGAGCTGGAGGAGGGTCCTAGAGCAGAGCTGGAAGAACTGCAAACCAAGAACCAGCGGTAGGGTGAATAGAGCCTGTGTGTTCTTCAAAGTTCAGTCTCTGTAACTGTATCTGGTAAACAGAGTGTCTCTCACAGGCTGCAGTCTCGTCTCCACGAGGTTCTAAAACAGAACCAAGATCTGAAGACCACCTCCTCTCACATGGAACGCAAGGTGGACGAGCTCACAGAGGAGAACGGGACTCTCTCTGTCCAGGTGATGACTGAAAACCAGTTGTGTGTGTGTTGGTGTACAGAGTATAAGGGCTTTTGGTGAACGTGTGTGTGTGTGCGCACCTGTCAGGTGGGAGAGGTGTGTTCTCGGCTGATCAGAGCAGAGACTGAGGTTGGGAGGGTGACAGAGACACAGGCGTCAGCTCAGGAGAAATGGAGGAGCAGAAACGGACAGCTTACGGCGGAACTCAGGCATGCGACTGCAGAGAAGGTAAATGGGTCTCGACCTTAAAGGCAGGGTCTGGAAGTTTGGCGAACCTAGCAATTTTGGCTTGAATTTGAAAGAATTCACACCTAAATATCCCACCCCCTCCCTTCAAAGACACTCCCCCAAAACACATGACTTCTGCCGGGAGGTAGGTAGGTAGACAAGTAGCCTGACCAATTTGCTCCATCATTAAGTTCAGTCCAAACTAAATGATGGTGATTATTACAATCCTGCTACGCTCACAGATATCAGATTGATGTCAAACCTGTATGTTTCTCAGGATGTGAAGTTTATTTAATCAAATATGACAAAAGAGCATCTCAAGATTTCCCCCCCCAAATAGAAGTGTACATTATACAAAATACATGTTGGTGTTGCTTCCTGACAAGTGATATCATGACGACCTGTGTAATCTGTTCCCTTCAGGAGTGTTTGAATGAAAAACTTGAGATCCTTCAAAGTAAGATCCAGTCTCTGGAAGATGAGCTCAGTCAAGCCTTGGCCCAGGAGAAAGGGGAGAGCATGGGACCCATAATGGAGGTAAGCAGAGGCATCACAAATGTATTACTTCTGAGTCTGTCCCCTGTCTGATAGCAGATGTTATGAATATTGACAGTTTTTTACTTAAAACAAATGGCCTTTTCTTCACAGTGGGAGCAGCTAAGACAGGAGCTGGTTGCTGCCACTCTCAGACACACTGAGCTGGAGGTCACCATCTCCAGTCTGGAGGGGCAGATCCAACAGACCAAGGCCCAGCATGCAGAAGAGAAGACCCAGCTTCAGTCAGAGAGCCAGCTTCTCCAGGAGGTTGTGTCTGACCTCCAGGGGACCCTGAGTGCTCTCAAGGCTGAAAAAGAAGCTCTTCAACTGGCCTTGAAGGAACAGAGCGACTCTCTGAACGCCCAGCTCCAGAGCCTGAGCCAAGAGTTGGACCGCCTTACCACTGCCATTCAGCAGAAGGAGAAGGAGGTGCAGGCACTAAGAGAAGAGGTTCAGGAGGAGAGGAGGAAGGGAGGGGAGCTGAGCCTAGCCTTAGAGAAACAGGGGAGAGGGGCCAGGGAAGAGATTCAGGGTTTGAAGGTCCAGGTGGAGACCATGGAAACATCTCTCAAGGGGGCCGAGGATGAGATCCAGGCCAGGGAAGGGCAACTGGTGAGGTATCAGAATGAGAGCTCGGCACAGAAAGAGCTGCTGCGAGAGGAGATCCAGAGTCTGAGGGTTCACATGCACAGCATGGAGGAGTCCCTGAGGAAAGCCGAGCAGGACATGAGGGCTAAGGAGGAGCAGCTCACAAGCAACCAACAAGAGAACACCAAACAAGCGGACATGTTGCAGGAATGTGTGGCCTCTACCAAGGAGGAGGTTGAAAGACTAAAGGAAGCACAGAGTGAGAAAGAGGTTCTCCTCCTCCAGGCCACAGAGAAGATGGAGGCCCTCCAGGCAGAGATCTCTAGTGTCTCGTCCCTCTCTGCAGATAAAGACATGCAGCTCAGCAGCCTGAGAGAGGAAGTAGCAAACCAGAGCAAATCACTGAGGAGCACTGTGCAGGAGGTGCAGGCCAAGGAGGAGCTGCTTGCCAAGTTGCAGGAGGAGAACATCCAACAGAAGGAGGTGCTGCAACAGGAGATCCAGTGCCTGAAGGTCCAGGTGGAGAACATGGGTGACTCCCTTAGGAGGGCTGAGGAGGAGATCCAGACCAAGGAGGAGCAGCTGGCTAGGAGCCAGGAGGAGTTTGTCCACCAGAAAGAGGAGTTTCAGGATCATGTGGCTTCCAATGAAAAGGAGGTGAAGAGCATAAAGGAGGAGGTGCAGGCTAAGGAAGAACAGATGGAAGCATTGAAACTGGAGATCTGTTCCCAGAAAGGCATGCTGCAGGAGGAGATCCAGTGCCTGAAGGTCCAGATGGAGAACATGGTAACTTCTCTCAGTAAAGCTGAAGAGGACATCCAAGCCAAAAAGGAGCAGCTGGCTAAGAAAGAGCAGGAGCATATCCAACAAAAGGAGGTGCTACAGAGCCATGTGGCTGCCACAGAGGATGAGGTGAGAGAACTGAAGCTGGCTCAGAGTGAGAAGGAGGTTCTCCTCCTCCAGGCCACAGAGAAGATGGAGGCCCTCCAGGCAGAGATCTCTACCGTCTCGTCCCTCTCTGCAGATAAAGACCTGCAGCTCAGCAGTCTGCGAGAGGAAGTAGCAAACCAGAGCAACTCACTGAGGAGCACTGTGCAGGAGGTGCAGGCCAAGGAGGAGCTGCTTGCCAAGTTGCAGGAGGAGAACATCCAACAGAAAGAGGTGCTGCAACAGGAGATCCAGTGCCTGAAGGTCCAGGTGGAGAGCATGGGTGACTCCCTTAGGAGGGCTGAGAAGGAGATCCAAACCAAGGAGGAGCAGCTGGCTAGGAGCCAGGAGGAGAGTGCCCATCAGGTGGAGGCTCTCCAGGGGGTGATCCAGGGTCTGAAATGCCAGGTGGACAGTGTAGAGGCTTCACTGACAAAGGCCAGTGATGAGCTGCAGCAAAGAGAAGAACTGCTGGCTAGCTTGCAGAATGACAGTGCCCGGCAGGAAGAACTGCTTCAGGCAGAGATTCAGAGCCTGACTGTACAGGTGGGCAGCATGAGTGCCTCTCTTCAGAAAGCCTTGGAGGACACCAAGGCCAAAGAGGAGCAGCTCGCTATGCAACAGCAAGAGAGCACCCAGCTAAAGGAGGCATTGCAGGAGAAGCTGTCCACGTCTGCTGAGGAAGTGCATAGGCTGAAACAGGAAGTCAAGACCAAGGAGGAGCTTCTAGAAATACTGAATAAAGACAACTCGGCTCAGATTGTGCTGCAAGAGGAGATCCTGTCTGTCAAAGAACAAATTGGGAACCTGAATGCCACTTTGAGAAAGGCTGAGGTGGAGATAAGCACCAAAGAGGAACAGCTGGCCAAGACCAAACAGGATAGTGCCCAACAGTTGGAGATGCTGCAAAACCTCTTGTCTACTACTGAGGGAGAGGTGGGAAGGTGGAAGCTGGCTAAGAGTGAGAAAGAGGTTCTCCTCCTCCAGGCCACAGAGAAGATGGAGGCCCTCCAGGCAGAGATCTCTACCGTCTCGTCCCTCTCTGCAGATAAAGACCTGCAGCTCAGCACCCTGCAAGAGGAAGTAGCAAACCAGAGCAACTCACTGAGGAGCACTGTGCAGGAGGTGCAGGCCAAGGAGGAGCTGCTTGCCAAGTTGCAGGAGGAGAACATCCAACAGAAGGAGGTGCTGCAACAGGAGATCCAGTGCCTGAAAGTCCAGGTGGAGAGCATGGGTGACTCCCTTAGGAGGGCTGAGGAGGAGATCCAGACCAAGGAGGAGCAGCTGGCTAGGAGCCAGGAGGAGTTTGTCCACCAGAAAGAGGAGTTTCAGGATCATGTGGCTTCCAATGAAAAGGAGGTGCAGAGCATGCAGGAGGAGGTGCAGGCTAAGGAAGAACAGTTGGAAGCATTGAAACTGGAGATCTGTTCCCAGAAAGGCATGCTGCAGGAGGAGATCCAGTGCCTGAAGGTCCAGATGGAGAACATGGTAACTTCTCTCAGTAAAGCTGAAGAGGACATCCAAGCCAAAAAGGAGCAGCTGGCTAAGAAAGAGCAGGAGCATATCCAACAAAAGGAGGTGCTACAGAGCCATGTGGCTGCCACAGAGGATGAGGTGAGAGAACTGAAGCTGGCTCAGAGTGAGAAGGAGGTTCTCCTCCTCCAGGCCACAGAGAAGATGGAGGCCCTCCAGGCAGAGATCTCTACCGTCTCGTCCCTCTCTGCAGATAAAGACCTGCAGCTCAGCAGTCTGCGAGAGGAAGTAGCAAACCAGAGCAACTCACTGAGGAGCACTGTGCAGGAGGTGCAGGCCAAGGAGGAGCTGCTTGCCAAGTTGCAGGAGGAGAACATCCAACAGAAGGAGGTGCTGCAACAGGAGATCCAGTGCCTGAAGGTCCAGGTGGAGAGCATGGGTGACTCCCTTAGGAGGGCTGAGGAGGAGATCCAGACCAAGGAGGAGCAGCTGGCTAGGAGCCAGGAGGAGTTTGTCCACCAGAAAGAGGAGTTTCAGGATCATCTGGCTTCCAATGAAAAGGAGGTGCAGAGCATGAAGGAGGAGGTACAGGCTAAAGAAGAACAGTTGGAAGCATTGAAACTGGAGATCTGTTCCCAGAAAGGCATGCTGCAGGAGGAGATCCAGTGCCTGAAGGTCCAGGTGGAGAGTACGGGTGACTCCCTTAGGAGGGCTGAGGAGGAGATCCAGACCAAGGAGGAGCTCATAGCCAAGCAGCAGCAGGAAAGGTCCCAGCAACAGAAGGTGTTGGAGGACCACGTGTCGGCCTCTGAGGAGGAGATAAAGAATCTGAGGCTTGATGTCCGGGCCAAGGAGGAGCTATTGGATAGCTGGCAGAAGGAGGAAGCTCAACAGCAGGTCAAGATCCAGGGCCTGAAGGTTGACATGGAGAGCAAGGACAACTCCATCAGGAAGGCCAATCAGGAGATCCAAGCTAAGGAAGAGGAACTTTCCAAGCAAAACCAATTTGACACCCAACAGAGGGAGTTCCTGCAGGGGAAGTTATCTGCTTCTGAGGAGGAGGTGAGGAGGCTGAAAGAGGACATTCAAACCAAAGAGGAGCTACTGGCCAGGCAGCAGCAGGAGGTGCTGCAGCAGGAGCTGGCAGCCAAGGAGGTGAACCTCAAGGAAAAAGATTTTGTCCTTCATGAGAAGGAAGCTCTGGAAGCCAGGGTCCTCCAGGCTGAAGGGGTTCAGAAGGAGCTGGAGAGGCAGCTTGAGGTGTTGCACCTAGAGAAGGAGAGCTTTGCTGCAGCCAAACAGGCTATGGAGAGGGAGGGTCGCGCTTCCCATACGCTGGAGGAGGTACTGCAGAGGGAGATGGCTTCTCTGCGCTCGGTTGAACACTACAAGGCACAGGTAGGCCATCAGCCCAACTGCATCAGACACACACAGACGTCTCTCTCTTAGCTACACGTTTGCCACACACACACACACACACACACATGGCAAACGGACGGTCTTGTGGCATTGACAGATGGAGAAGGCCAAGGCCCACTACGATGGGAAGAAGCTTCAGCTGCAGGAGAGCCAGGGCCAGGTGCAGGAACTCCAGCGCTGCCTGGAGGTCAAAGAGCTTGAGTTCAAGGCCGTGTCTCAGGAAATGATGCTGCTGAATATGGACCTGGATAAGTTTCGGAGCAATGAAAGGCTGCTTAGTAATCAAGTCGCCAGTCTGGAGGCACAGGTACTGTATTTATGCACACACGTACGTATGTACAAGCTGTTGGTCTTACATTTAGTCATTTAGCAGACGCTCTTATCCAGAGCGACTTACAGTAAGTACAGGGACATTCACCCGAGGCAAGTAGGGTGACACCCCATACATACACACTAAAATGTGTGTATATGTGATTTTTGTGAAAGTTATTATATTATTTATTAATTTATTATATGTATATTGTTTTTAACAGCTGGCATTTGCTGACCGTAACTTGCGTGAGCAGGGCAGGTATCGGGGGGGTTTGGAGAGTAACGAGGCGGAGCCCCAGAAGATCCACACCCACACGCAACAAGACAAAAGCAACGACAGTCTCGATTACAGCTTGGATGACTCGCTTAACACCACGCGGTAATCTTGACCATTCACCTCCACTATACCTGAATCACTTTGTGGGATTGAACTCCCTCTTAAGACCCAGGCCAGTGTTTAACTTCAGATCTGCCCGTACAGGAAACCATCGTTTCCGGAGGAGTCCAGCACACCTATGGTCCGTAGCTCAGAGCGCCTGGCCTCGAAGCGCCGAGCTCTACAAGGGGAATCCCTGGAGACCCTTTACTTCACCCCCATGAACTCCCGCCAGCAAAACAGGTAAGTTCATCTCTCTGAAGGTCCATATGCAACTCTGGTTATTGCACAAGCACCTCCTCTGAATAAGACGTTAACATAATGTCTGTGTGTGTGTGTGGATACTAGGACCAGAACAGACAGTAGGCTTGAGGGCAGCATCACCTCTCTAGCGGAGCTGGCTCTGGATTCAGCCCGTAAACCGCCCACCTCCTCAGCCAGACGCCGAAGAACCACCCAGGTTATTAACATCACCATGAGCAAGGTAGATGGAGCATGTGTCTCACGCTCTAAGCAGGGAATGCTTAGAGTATGAGACACACATTTTACATTTACATTTAGCAGACGCTCTTATCCAGAGCGACTTACAGTAAGTACAGGGACATTCTCCCCGAGGCAAGTAGGGTGAAGTGCCTTGCCCAAAGACACAACGTCATCGAACCAACAACCTTCTGATTTAATAGCCCGACTCCCTAACTGCTCAGCCATCTGACAACATCTCTGATGTTTTCGCTAGTGGCAAGTCCTCTGACTCCTCTCCCTCCCTCTGTGACATGTAGAAAACTCCAGGCCGTGAGGAAGCAGTGACAGACGAAGACAACGGGATGTTCTTCACCCTGCCGGCTGCTCGCTCCCATCCCAACCTGACACGCTCGCAGGCTTCTCGCCCTGTCTCCGTGGAGATCTTCAGCACGCCAGGAAAAGCAGGCTTTGGCTCCAGCGACCAGCTCCTGAGCCTTCCGGGATACAGGCGAAGCACTGCCCACAGCATGCCCCCTCCACGGAGTGAGTTGGATGCACACCCCACCAACAAAGGGTGCAGGGTTTCGGTTGATAGGGGCTCAGTTATCTAAATAATGTGCTGTGTGTGTTTGCAGGCACCAGCACGTTCTGTGTCGGGGCAGATAATGAGCCTGAGCAGGCGGGTGATGACTGGATGCGGATTGCGGAGCTGCAGGCCAGAAACAAGGCGTGTCTGCCCCATCTCAAGAGCAGCTACCCCCTGGAGGTCAAGGTACGGAGTACTCAAATCAAAATGTATTTGTATAGTCCTTTTTTACAAGCAGTGAGTACTCACACACACGTTATGTCACAGACACACAGTTGCCGTTCTGTAAGATTGGCGTGCGTCTGTCAGCTGCATTTGCTCTCGCTGAGAGGTGCTGTAGTCTCTGTGGACATCTCCATTGAAGCCTGGCTTCTGTTCCCCCAGCCCGTCGCCACTCCAGCCTTCACCCTCACGGATGACGACCTGCGCATGGGTGACCCCACAGAGACCATCCGCAGGGCCTCCATGATGCCCGGCCAGATCCTGGACTCTGTCTCCTCACACCGCCTCTCCATGATGCCCGGCCAGATCGGGGCGGGTGTCAGCTCTCACCGCCTCTCTCTGGCGCCCAAAGCCAGTGGATCCCACATCAGCCAAACCCACGGCCGAGCCAATGGCAAACGGTCGGCTGACCAGCTACAGACCCTCTCGCCGCAGGTGGGCAGAGAACAGGGATGGAAGGGCAGCTAGAATACACCATGTAGACATGGTGTGGTTGAAATCTGAGCTTTTTTGAAGGTCTTCCCTGCTTTTCTCGTCTTTCTCAGTCTAAGCGCCAGGCCAGCTGTTTCCCTCGTCCCTTGACCCCCAAAGATAAAAACCGGGTGGTGTCCTCCAGCACCCTTAAAAGCCAGCCGCTCAGTCCGGTGAGTGCCCGGATCGTTCACACTTCGACATCGTAAACGTCCCTCGTCTCCTGTCCTTAAGTCCTTCCTCTCTCCTCTCCACCCCCACGCAGGCTAACAGGAGAGAGTCAACAATGTTCACCATCGAGAACACTCCACAGAAGGCCTCCAGGAACCTCCTGCAGCGGGGCATGAACAAGCTGCGGAGCTCGACCAGGAAGTCTCCTGGGAACTCCTCCAGGAAGTCTCCTGGGAACTCCTCCAGGAAGTCTCCTGGGCAAGTTGCTCGTAGGGGGTCCCCCAGGAAGCAGGTGGGGGCGCCCCGGGTCGGAACAACCAGACCCGCCGTCAAGTCTCCTCAGGTGGGAGCTGGGGAGAAGAGGAGATCCCCTCGCACCAGCAGGAACACGGCCCCTAATCTAACCTCTAGCGCTCGTAAGGTAAGCCAACACACATGCAGTAACTGACAAGTAATCCTAGATGGATTGGACACCCATATCAGAGTTATCTTGACTCTTAACTTCTGAGTTATATTGTGTGTGTGTGTTCAGGACCTTGCTGTTTCCGGAGCATCTGGTCATTAAAAGGTCTTTACTTGTCATTTTATTCAAACAGATTGGTCTTCAGGGGCTCTTGCTTTACACACAATCTTTTGTTTACCTTATGATTGAGAGAACCATGATGGAAGTCTCTTTATTTATTTATTGAACTACACTTTTTCCCTCCATTATATCTAGTGGTGTGTATGCATGTGATGTATTTGTGTTTATTAATATCATACTGCACAGAACAATGAGGTATGTGGTGTCTTTTTCCAGAAGTGGGACTGATGTAGTGGACTGTTGTCTGATGAATCACTGATTTCCTTTGTTTCTCCCTTAGATGATGAACTTCAGGATGAAGGTGTGAAGAACAATCACTGATAATATGTGCACATGATACTACTATGTGCACATGGTATATAATTTACATACAATCCACATTATTTTCTTTTAAGAATCCAATCTTATTTCTCATTATGTGCAATTTGGATACAGTGATTTGCATATTGCATACTTTTTTGCATACTTTTTTTGTAAAAGGTTTGTCTAAAAGGCTTCCTGTCTCTTGGTATGTTTAATCATATTTCAATCGCACTTATAGACATCTACATCCCATATGTAGAATTACTTTATCTTATGGTTTAAGGAGCACTAGGTTGGGTCTCAGTAAGACATAGATGCTGCCAATGTCATTTTTATGTGTTTGTGTGTAGACGTTTTACTTATTTTTCTCTTTCTTTCCTTTTTTAAAGCTTGTATTAATGACATTTTAATTTCTTGATTATGTAATATATACATGTTCTTACTGGGCTTTAAATAAATAAAAAAATATATATAATGGATGCGTATCCGTATAATATTTTGATTAAATCCAAGTTTGCACCGAGTGGGAAAATTAGGACACTCTAAATAACCTGTTATGGAGCCACCTAGTGCTCAAGCGGTTTCAAATCAACCAGTTACCTACTATTTATTCTTCCTGAAACTGAAAGTATAGACCGACATTTTAAATGCGGAAATAGAATCGCCAAGAACGAGGTAAGAACGTGTTGTGGAGTGTCATGTATGAAATCGTACGAAAACAAGATTATTTTTTAAGTAAAGATTGCATAGTATAACTACATTGACGCGCACATCCAGCTCATGCATTCAGGTGGCCCAGTGTTTACTAGAAGCGCGAGGGAAGAAGCCGTCTTGCTCAAAATTGATCCGAACTTGACGACAGATTTTAATGGTGAAATTGTGTTTCCGCCTTCTAAAAGAAAGGGGAGGAATAGGTGTCAGAGGCCATGGACTCGGACTCGGACACAGAGGTTAAAAGGTGATTCATATCGTTTACAGATCTGAAAGACAAGTAGTTAAATGGCCTTTTCTGTCTAAAAATTACAAAACATAATCACACAGGAGCGGGGTGAAACGTAAATGAGGGTGTTTGCGGCAACCATTTTTGTCAGTTTATTCAGACCCAAGTTGTCACATACAGCTGGATATCTGCTTAACTTCTCACACACCACGTTTTGGTCTCTTTCAAGGATCCTCAGTGTGAGGAAGGATTATGGTCATGAGCGACCAGAAGCCCCTCCCTCTAGTTATGGCTCAATGAAGAGTGACGAAGAGGAGGAGGAAGACATCACAGAAACAACCGAGTCACTGGCCAGACCTGAGATACCAGAATCAATCTTTGGCACCACATTGTACTTTTCTTTTCGAATACATAGCACCACAAAGAGTTATGAACAAATGTAATCGGTAATGGAAATGTTTTCACATGCCAAGAAGGCATTAACGCTGGTCTGTTTCCCAGGTTACAGCTGAACCGTTCAGACTCACCAGAGACCCTTCACACCGAGTTCACCCAGCAACAGTCCCTCTCTGCCAGAAAACATGGAGCGTATATCACTGACAGGTAACACACCTGCATGGGTAACTAACGCCAATAGAGAATGAAGATAAGGCGCGGCTTACCTCCAAAGCTTTGGACAGGAAGCTTGATGTCTCCCTGTGTCCCTCCGCCTGTCCTTCTGTCTGCAGTAAATCGGAAGATGGTTTGGAGGTGGTGGAGGAGGGGGCAGATGAGGAAGACTGGGACGGTTGCCCCCCAGACTCCCCAGAGCCCCCACCCATCGAGGAGCCCGAGGACCAATCAGTGAGTGATGAGCAGAGTGAAGACTCACGGCTGGGCCAGCTTCACCCTGAGCTCGACCTCCCGTACATATTTAAGGTGAGTTTGAAAACAGATTCTCTCATGGTGTGAAGGAAGGGAGTCAGATGGCTGAGCGGTGAGGGAGTCAGGCTCGTAATCTGAAGGTTGCAAGTTCGATTCCCAGCCGTGCCAAATGATGTTGTGTCCTTGGCAAGGCACTTCACCCTACTTGCCTCGGGGGGAATGTCCCTGTACTTACTGCTCTGGATAAGAGCGTCTGCTAAATCAGTGGTTCTCAATCCTGGTCCTCGGGTCCCCCTGCCCTGCATGTTTTAGATGTTACCCTGCTCCAACACACCTGATTCAAATGAATGGTCGTTATCCAAGCCTGATAACGACCATTCATTTGATCCAATCCTCTCCAATACCACTGTGCTAAATGACTAAATGTAAATGTTAATGTGAAGCAGGGATTCCCAAACTGTGGGCCGCGGCTATCCGTCGGGTTATCGCGATGGTTATCGGTTATCGCCGCGGTTATCGGTCAATGAAAAAAAGCGAGAAGCTGCACCATCTGAGTGTAGGGTTAAGAGAGGATATTTTGACCTTCTTTTCTGGTTATTAAAAGTCATGTTTCTGACTTCAGCTGAAGTTGTAGACCTGGCCTTTCCCAGTCTGGACATACTTATCACTGTCGTGTGCATATAGCCATATTTAACGTTATGTTGTATGGAACTATAGGAATGGTTGTAATTATGCAGGTTACCTCTCTTTGTGTACCTCTCAGTGTGTGCTTTGTGTACTTTGGCTTTTTTGATCTCTCAAAAACAATAGCCTGTTTGTCTTCCCGTGGTGTTGTTAAACGTGTGATCAGCTCAAATTAATTGAACGGATGTGGCGGAGGGCCCCCAAAACTATTTGACCTCTGCAAGAGGGCTGCAAAGTGGAAAAAGTTGGGAATTACTGGTGTAAAATGTACACAAACGAAGGCCATATACAATTCTGTATTGCGAGTCAGTGTGTGTGTGTATGTTTGAGAGAGAGCAAGCGATTGCATTGAAAGGATTCTCTCTCTCTTTCGGTGGGTCTCCAGGCCATACAGAAAGCCTTGTCTCAGCTGACAGACGCTGAGATGTACCAGTACAAGCGCAGCCTGTGTTGGCGTGACCGGCCCTTCAAACTGGAGCAGCTGGAGGAGTGTGACACCCTGGACGTGGTGGACAAGATCATCGAGGCATATGGTACAAATGACTTCCGACACCACGCTGTATAACTCCACATCCTCGTGGAGGTCCATTTCCAGGGCTAACGTTCTACTTTGTGGACTCAGTAACATCCCCTGTTCATCCTGTCTAATGCTCCTGGTGTTTTGGTTGGACAGGGAGGGGTGAGGGGTTGGAGCTAGCCATACAAACCATGCACGATATCCGAAAGCCTGAATTGGCAGAAGAGCTGACCAAGACATGCAAAAGAGGTAAGAGAAGCTGTCCCAGCAGTGAAAGGAGCAGGTAGGATGGTCTCACTCCATGGGTAGAATCAATCTGATGTGTCTTCTCTGTCATTTCTCCTGTTCCTTTTACTCGCCCTCTCCTCTCCCTCTCTCCCCGCTTGTCATCTTCTGGTCAACTTTCCTTGTCAAATCTTTCTGCCCTCCCTCATCACTAAAGCGCTGGTCCAGTTGTCTGTGAAGGTTGTGCTGAAGAGGAAACACAGCGTCATCCACGAGGGCATCCCAAAGGCCGGCCAGCAAGTCAACCTCCGCAAAGTGTACACCGAGCCCCAGATATCCTCCTGTGGCCATGGTGGTATCAGCCCGTTTCATGAGTTCCCTGGCATGCCCCCGCCCCCTGTCCCCCAAGTGGCCTGCCCCGATACGTTTGTCAGAGGGAATGATATATTCCGCACCCCTCCTGGGAGCGGTGCTATAAGGACTGCCCTGACCACAGGGATCCCTGGGATAGGCCTAACGGTCGCCGTGCAGAAGTTCATTATGGACTGGTGCAAAGAGCTAGCCAATAGGGTGAGTAATATCTCTCTAGGGAAGGCCATGATAATATATTTACAGTATGATGTGTATCTTGTGTCATTACAATTACAATATGTGTGTTGCCGGTTTGATTCCCGGCTGTGCCGAATGACGTTGTGTCCTTGGGCAAGGCACTTCACCCTACTTGCCTCAGGGGGGAATGTCCCTGTACCTACTGTAAGTCGCTCTGGATAAGAGCGTCTGCTAAATGACTAAATGTAAAATGTAATGTAAATGTCCCTTTCATTAGGACATCCAGTTCATCTTCAAAATCAACTTCCGGGAGTTGAGGGTGAAAAAGACTCATCACATGAAGCCTGGGCAAACTGTGTCCTTCACCGAAATTCTAACCTACTACTACCACGACTTGAACAACACTAATTTACTGGCACAACCTGACTTCAAGGCTCTATTCATACTGGAGGGAATGGACCTCTACCAATCCCCACTGGACTTCAAGGTACGCTCTTAGTCACTCACAACTAAATACACTCTGTTACACCCTAACTCTGATGCTGTGGCTAGGGAGAAATAGAACGTAAATGTAGGAATACCCGGAAGATTGTGGTAATTGTGAGAGGAGGGATTGGACTCAGTTAAACTCACAAAAACATGTACCTTTTAAACGGATTAAGTATTATAAAAGTATTATAAGGAAGCAAATGTACGATAAGGACATCAAACAGGATGCACCAGGTTGGGGCCTAACCGAGGGTAGGAGAAGGGTCATGAGAGCAGTGTGTCACAAAGAAATATTAAAGACCCGGCACTTTCCTACACCTCTAACCTGATCCTATTATATCTAAACCCTGATAACTAAACCAACATCTACAGAAAAAGGGGTAACCCCCGCTCGCTTATAACCCTTGAATCTAAGGGTATTTAGATTCAAGGTTATCTGGATGATGATGTGTATACCCATGGGTATTCTTACCCAGCCCTTCTCTGATAGTGAGTGGAAAAACGGAACAAACCAAAAGGCAAATGGGGGTCAAAGCTTTGGACTTGATACTGAAAACCTGTCTCACCCAGAAGATGGAACCAAACAGGTTCCAGGGCGAAAACTAAAACCGCACACCACTGACACACACGAGTGGTGGACGCGACATGCGCACGTCTCCCGTTCACTGCCTTCACAAGCCGTGGCCGACCCCAGCACCTTCCACACACACACACACACCTCTCTCTGACTCTCCCTCTCCTCTGCACCTTCCACACACACACACACACCTCTCTCTGACTCTCCCTCTCCTCTGCACCTTCTACACACACACACACACACACACACACCTCTCTCTGACTCTCCCTCTCCTCTGCACCTTCTACACACACACACACACACACCTCTCTCTGACTCTCCCTCTCCTCTGCACCTTCTACACACACACACACACACCCCTCTCTCTGACTCTCCCTCTCCTCTGCACCTTCTACACACACACACACACACACACACACACACACACACCCCTCTCTCTGACTCCCTCTCCTCTGCACCTTCCACACACACACACACACACACACCTCTCTCTGACTCTCCCTCTCCTCTGCACCTTCTACACACACACACACACACACACACACACACACACACACACCCCTCTCTCTGACTCCCTCTCCTCTGCACCTTCCACACACACACACACACACACACCTCTCTCTGACTCTCCCTCTCCTCTGCACCTTCTACACACACACACACACACACACACACACACACACACACACACACACACACCCCTCTCTCTGACTCCCTCTCCTCTGCACCTTCCACACACACACCTCTCTGACTCTCCCTCTCCTCTGTTCCCCTCCAGGCCACTCCTGTTGTGTCTGATATCACTGAGTCGGTCTCATTAGACTCCCTGTTGGTGAACCTGATCCGAGGGTCTCTGATGCCCTCCTCCCTGGTCTGGGTCACTGGCAGGCGTGCCGCCACCTCTCAGATACCTACAGAGTACCTACACAAGGTGTACGAGATACAGGGCTACAGGTAGGGGGTGTGTGAGTGTGTGTGTGTGGGGCGGGGGGGGGGGGGGGGGGGGTGCATTAGCAACGAATGGCCTAAACCAGTGTGGTGTTGAAGTGCTTTTCATCCATCCCTCGTCCAGTAATGAGTTGAAGGAGGAGTTCCTGACCAAACGCTACACAGACAAGGAACTAGCTGCTCAGATCATCAGCCATATGAAGCTCTTGCCCTCGCTGCACGACCTGTGCCAGATGCCCTTCATGTGCTGGATGGTCTCCATGATCTTCGAGAGGGGATTCCAGAACGAAGACGACTACGGAGACAAGCCCCCTAAGCTGACACCCTTCTATGTTCACTACGTGATCGTTCAGACCAATCGCAGGCTGGAGAAATACTACGATGCCCCGCAAAACCACCAGGTTCTGATTGGTCGCTTTGATCATTACAAGTGCCAGCGGTGGCAATGATTTATTTGTGACTGTCCTTTTTCTATTTTTCCCCTCTGTCTCTCTCTTTTTTTGTTGTTGTTGGTTTTCTGTTTTTCTCAGACCTGGCAGGAGACAGACAGAGAGTTCTTGAAAAAGGTGGGCAAGATGGCTTTTAAGCTCCTGGAGAAGGGTCGCCCTGTGTTCCACGAGGAGGACATGAAGGATTACTCTCTGACCTTGGAGGAGGTGGCTGTGTACTCTGGCATCGTGACCGAGTTGCCACCAGAGTCGAACAAGAGGCGGACATTCAGTTTCATACACTACACCTTCCAGGTAGCAACCCCCTCTCTGAAACGACAGAAACTGGTCTTGCTTGTGCTGCCTGCTGAGCATGTTTGCTTCAAGCACGTGATGTCATTGCATTCTTGCTTGCTTAAAAATATTCTGATTTATGTCGGGGTCAGTTTGTGACGGTTTGTTGCTTCATTCATTGCTTATGGATTATTTCTGAATCAGAATATGACAGTTTGAATAAATTCTTGCCCCCCCTGTAAACTGTAATTGTGATGTCATCCTCAGGAGTTCATGGCAGCCCTCTATGTGTTCATGAACTTCCGCGCGGAGGGGAAGAATGTGCTAGACCAGTCCCGCATCATCTCCCGCCTCGTCAAGGACCGCTCCATGGTGGACCTGCTCCGCAGCGCCGTCGACCGAACCCTGAGTGCGCCTTTCGGCCGATACGAGATGTTCCTGCGCTTCCTGTGCGGCATGGCCCAGAGGATCAACAGCAGAGACATGCTGCGGGGGGTCTTCTTCGAGCACGACACCCCTCTGGTGAAGGGGCTGGAGGAGGCGGCCAGGCTGCTGCGGAAGAGGATGGAAAGCGCAGAGCCCGAGAGACAGGCCAACCTGGAGGAGTGCTTCAGAGAGCTGACACAGTCTGATGACTGAACTGACCAGGGGAGGACTTCCTGTGGCGCATGGCTCAGACCCCTACACATGCCCCTACACATGCCCCTACACATGCCCCTACACATGCCCCTACACATGCCCCTACACATGCGTATCCTCTTAACATTTTTACAGTAAGTACAGGGACATTCTCCCCGAGGCAAGTAGGGTGAAGTGCCTTGCCCAAGGACACAACGTCATTTGGCAGAGCCGGGAATCGAACCGGTAACCTTCAGATTACTAGCCCGACTCCCTAACCGCTCAGCCACCTGACTCTCCTGTTATGCTGAAACCTGGAGACACAAAGCCCCGACTCCAAACCACACACTGTCACTATGTGAAGGCTGAGACACGGTGTTGACCTACACTAGTTTTATAGACCAACATAGAGGAATACGATTTTAAGTGTTATTTGGGGGAGTGGCTGTGTCATAATTATAAGGCTTGAATCTTGTGAGTACATGAGGATCAACCCGTTTTAGTGATTGAAGTGTGAATGCAATCAATGATCTATAAAAGTAATAAATGTACTTGAGTGGTGAACTGGGCTCGTAACTTACCTTTTTCCTCACTGTCCCAGTACCGTCCCGAAGTGCAAAATGAACTGTCCCAAACTGAACTTGACCTGTCTCAAAAATGTTAATTCTTGTGTTTTTTTTTACTCTACTGAAAGTGGTTGAACGGCCGACAACAAGACCCACATGGCTAATGTAACGAAAGAAAGAAAACCACCAAGCATCATTTTTATTTATGAAATGGGTAAACTGTTGATTTTCTTTATCTAGAACCTCATGGAGGATAACAAGTGTTAGGGAGTTAGTGACTCATATCTTCCCGATAGAAAAATCAACTTTGCAAACTCAGCACAAAACCTGGAAGTGACATCACCGTGTAGACCTCTAGGCAGAGATCATTACACGGTTCATACAGCCTGTGTAAACCTGCTCAGTGTGAACACGGACGCAACGTTAACCTGCACCATGAGACTCCTGTCGTTTCAGCCATGGAGAAAGAGATGTAGAAACCAGGAGTTAAAAAAACAACAGCTTTATTCTGGACAGACATGGTGAAGCACACAAGGGCTTTGGATGTGTGTGTTTGAATGTTCAGGGAGGAGGTGTGTGTGTGTAGATCAGGCAGGAGGTGTGAGTGTCATGCCGGCAGCATGCACAGTAAAAGCTGCAATACTGATTTGACGCCTCACTTCCTCCCATGCCTTCTCTGGATTGGCTGCGTGTTCTATGTCAAACAGTGAATCATAGATGCCGGGAAAAGACTCGCCTGCATACTTGTTATGGCTGCTGGGGGCAAAGATCACATGTCTGGGGGGAGGAGGGTAGAGAGGGATGGAGGACATGTTAATTTATAGATGAGAGAACATAATCTTGGTGTACGTGTGTATATACATTTACATTACATTTAGCAGACGATCTTATCCAGAGCGACGTACAGTAAGTACAGGGAGATTGCCCCGAGGCAAGTAGGGTGAAGTGCCTTGCCCAGGGACACAACGTCATTTTTGGCACAGCGGGGAATCGAACCGGCAACCTTCTGTTTACCAGCCCGATTCCCTAATCGCTCAGCCACCTGACTCCCTGTGTATGTTACTTGCCTGTAGAAGGGTCTGCCAGGTAAGCCCAGTGGGTCGATGAAGGCTCTTTCCAGATACATCAGCTGGTCATTCACCATACGCACTTGGAGGGAGCTGAGAAACACACACACACAACTCTCAATCGGTGATACACACACACACGCACACCCCGGCCAGTGCCTTGCATGGCATCTCTGCCGTCGTCAGTGTGAGTGTGTGAAGGCGTGAATGAGTGGCAAATGTAAAAGCGCTTTGGGGGTGCCGCTAGGTGGAGCTAAAATGCGCTTTATGAGTGCAGTCAACCGACCATTTATGTACCATGTATACAGACACGCTTACTCTGTGCTGTCCAATGTTTTCAGACGATCATGGAAGTCTGTGGCTGCTACAGTGAAGTTCTCCACTGCAGAAAACAAGGAATCTAGACAAACACAATAAAAATGTTAGTGTGTGCGTGTGTGTGTGTGTGTGTGTGAGAAAATGTGTGTGTGTGTGTGTTGATCATGCCTTACCAAACGTCACTCTGTATGTCACAAGCTCGTCAGGGTGTCTCTTCCCCAGCTGAGCGATGGTTTGGGCGTACTTCCCCAACGCCTGAGCGTACTCGCGGACGTCCAGGGGCAGCAACAGGGAGTCAGCCAATCGGAAGACGAGGCCGGCTCTCACCCGAGCAACGGCTTGAAGCTTCCGGAAGGTTGGGTCATAGAACTTCTCCACCAGCTCAAATGTCTCATAGACACTGTGGTACACTGGGTAGCTACTGTACCTCTCTGTCTTCTACACACACACACACACACACACACACACACACACACACACACACACAACACAAATATAAAGACATTCACAATTAATCTTAACTGCAGATCAGAGAGGCAGTGTCTCTGAGGCTTACCCTGTTCTTGGTGTATCTGGCCCTGCCTGCAGCGATGCCCAGACGGATGAAATAGGCCTCAAAGTCACTGCCTGAACCCAATTTACTAATCCTGCAGAGAGAGGGAAGAGAGAGGGGTTGGGTATAGCTCAGTGGCAGGACATGCAGACTGCAGATGAAGACGTCACAAGGTCAAATCCCCGCTTGCGGTTCACTTTAGATGAAAGCGTCTGCTAAATGAATTCATCATTATAAAAAAAGATTTAGGAGGGAAAACAGAAATGTGCCTGTTCCTCTCATGAAGTCCACATCAGGACGTAGTAGGGGACTAGCTTGGGAGACGGCGGAGGAAGGGGGTGGGGCTCACCTGGGAGCATCGCGGTCGTCAGTCCAGTTGTCGCGTTTGTGCCAGCTCTCATAAAGAGACATGCCTTCCTCTCCCTCCTCTGGACTAGCAATCTGTACACATAACCACAGCCAGGATTAGATGTACAGGAACACTTATTTATAAAACACATGTTAAATGAGGACGTGTTTGTTATATTCCAGGTTTGACTGACGTACCTGTTTAGTGAGGTCATATACCAGAGTGTGCAGAGAAGGAGTGCAGTCTACCCTCAGAGTATACATACCTGCAACATACACAGTCACAACCTGCTCTCTCTTTTACCTACTAGAAGCAGTCATTTTTCAACACACACACACAGTCTCACCTTCTATGGCTGAGTCTGCATTGATGTAGGCCACCGCCCTTTCCTGGAGCAGTTTAGCATTGTCCTACACAGTTGGGAGAACATGCGTTTACTGTTTGTACGTGTGTGCATGTGTGTGGGTATGTGTGTGTGTGTGTCTGTTACCTCAGCCCACTCTGTGGATCCTAGAAGACCAAACTCTTCTGCATCCCAGCTGGCAAATACTACAGTCCTTCTGGGCCTCCAGCCTACAGAACCAAACACACACACACTATTGGTATGCAACCCATTACTTCCAAAGAAACAGAAAACTGAGTGTGTTGATATGTGTGTGTCCCTAACACACCTCTTGTGAGCAGTCTCCCAGCGCTCCTCACAGTCTCATGCACCACAGCGGCTCCAGAGGTCGGATCGATCCCCCCGAACACCCAGGCATCGCGGTGCCCCCCCAG
This sequence comes from Osmerus eperlanus, assembly GCF_963692335.1. Lineage (NCBI taxonomy): Eukaryota > Metazoa > Chordata > Actinopteri > Osmeriformes > Osmeridae > Osmerus > Osmerus eperlanus. The sequence continues at coordinate 15,554,718 of NC_085028.1, forward strand.
GATCACGTAGCGATCTGGTCACCATGGAAACATGTTGCTTTAGGAAGGGAGGGGTCCAACATCAGAGCAAACACTCCCACGCTTGCTCAAACTAATTTGAGCAAGCAAATAACTGTTCAGGAATCTTAACTCCCAGTGTTGGGAGGGTTTACATTTACATTTAGTCATTTAGCAGACGCTCTTATCCAGAGTGACTTACAGTAAGTACAGGGACATTCCCCCCGAGGCAAGTAGGGTGAAGTGCCTTGCCCAAGGGCACAACGTCATTTTGGCCCTGCCAGGAATCGAACTGGCAACCTTCTGATTACTAGCCCGATTCCTGCACCGCTCAGCCACCTGACTATGTAGGTTTAGCTATGTAGTTAAGATGCCGCTGTAAGTGATAGCACTTCTGGACTGGATCTCTCTGGTGGAGAGTTATGAGTCAGCAGGGTGTCTCTGCGGGGTCAGGGGAGGATGTGTGACGTTCTACCTGGTTCCACCGCCCCTCTGACCCTCCCGATGACGTTGTAGATGCGGGTCACCACGTTGTTGGTGTGGATGTTCATACGGACCTTCCTGGGACAGGCACAAACACATGTTCACACACAGGATTTCTGTTATTTTCTGTTCTGTTATCAACATTACTGTTTGTGGTAGAAAACCTCCTCCCCCTCATTGTGTGTGTGTGTGTGTGTGTGTGTGGAGGGATCGGAGGCTTCCCACAGGACATACAAGGGCCTCTATTCTGTTGCTCTGGGCTTCTGGCCAGAGGGCTTTTGAAGACAAAAGCAAAGAGAAAGAATAGAGAAAAAAAGAATAGAGAGAAGAGAAGAAAGGAGGAGAAGAGAGGAGAGGAGAAGGGAGGAGAGGAGAAGGGAGGAGAGGGAGGAGCGGAGAAGGGAGGAGAGGGAGGAGAGGAGAAGGGAGGAGAGGGAGGAGAGGAGAGGGAGGCGAGGGGAAGGGAGGAGTGGACAGCATGTAACGGTGTAAAAGGAACTTACTGGGCCTGGAAGCCTTCAGTAAAGCCTGGCCCAATCCGATAAGAGATGTTCAGCGCTCCTTTCCAGTTATTGGGTGGAATCTCTCCTCCCATATTCCTATTGGATGTCACATCACACAAGGTATTAGGGAAGTGAGGTACATCTCTGTAACATCGTCAATGATCTCACTTCCTGTCAGCTGTGTCCTACTGCTCGTCTGGCAGAATGTGCTCACACCTCGCGTGGTACTCATACTCACTTTAACAGATGAATGGCATCATGGTAGCCAATGGGATGCACTGGAATCTTAGGAAGCCCCACCCCCTCTTCTTTACTGGTTCTATAGGTGTACTCTGTGTTTGAAGAAAAAACAGTTAGTGCACGAATGCACATACACTTATACACACCTGTCCGAAACGCGCACACACCCACCCACACATTATGTATAATAATGTGTGGGTGGGTAATGTAATGCATTCTCCTTCTCTCTGTGCTGGACACACCTTTGGCAGGGTACCCTGGTGTGAGCGGGTCTCCCGCTCCGTTCAGGTTGAGGACGTTGCCCCGCTGGACTCCGCCCCCTGGTAGGTTCCACCCCCGGGGGTACGTCTGCACAGACCCACCAGCACCACACGCAGCAACATTAGGTGTTCAGAACCACTCAGTATAGCACCACTGGTTTGGTATCTGGGTATTAAAAATACTTCTGGGTAGTGTAGTCAGTGTGGTTTGTATGATGGCTGAGTCAGAGGGACTTCTGGGTAGTGTAGTCAGTGTGGTTGGTATCTGGATGGCTGAGTCCAAGGGAATTCTGGGTAGTGTAGTCAGTGTGGTGCTGTGTACCTCCACTCCTGGGGCACAGTAGTCAGCTGGGTCTGAAAAGAAGATGATCCCACTGGCCCCAGCCAGCATGGCGTTCTTCACCTGAAAGACAGTCCTGACTATGTAACAACTCCTACACATGTTCATCCATCTGAATACCATCTACATTTAGTCATTTAGCAGACGCTCTTATCCAGAGCGACTTACAGTAAGTACAGGGACATTCCCCCTGCGAGGCAAGTAGGGTGAAGTGCCTTGCCCAAGGACACAACGTCATTTTGCACGGCCGGGAATCGAACCGACAACCTTCTGATTAATAGCCCAATTCCCTAACCACTCAGCCATCTGACCCTCCCATCTCTCCAAATCTGAGTGAGTGGCTGGGAGTAATGTCAGACTGGCCTGTTGGTGGGAGTCCTCTCTACCTTGTTGCCTCGGAATATCTTCCCGTATCTGGCGATGGCGATTTTCCCGCTCACGTTGATGCCCATCTCTCGCTCCAGCTGAAAGAAGTCCTCCGTGCGACCATAGTTCACATACACCAAGTCACCCTGGGATACACTGCGTGTTAGTGTGTGTGTGTTTCTGTGTGTGACTGTGTGTACATGTGTGTGTGTGTGTGTACCTCTGGTTGTCCCTGTGCTGAGAAAGCGCTGTACGGAGGTACGATGTCAGACACATGCTCATAGCCCTCTGGAACAGGCTCTGCTAGAGACGTGTTGAACACCTGGCAGATCACAGACCACTCTCATAACAACTCCCATGGTGCACTTCACCATACACAGTTACTAATATTACATGATGCAATAAACTTACTGTTGATATATCTCTCTGTCACACACACAAACACATGAGCGCACACACATGCTATGTAACATATTATCATGTCAGTAACTATCAGCATAAATGGACCTTGGCCTGCCTTGCAGTTTCAACAAGAAACAAAGAGCACTGTGTGTGTGTGTGTGTTGGAGAGAGAGTTAGAGAGAGCGAGAGTTAGAGAGAGCGAGAGTTAGAGAGAGAGAGACAGTTAGAGAGAGAGAGAGAGAGAGAGAGAGAGAGAGAGAGAGAGAGAGAGAGAGAGAGAGAGAGAGAGAGAGAGAGAGAGAGGGGGGGGGGGGGGGGGAAGGAGAAGATAAAGACAATACTAGTAGGTGTAAATGAGTTCCCTTTGTGTGTGTGTGTGTGTGTGTATGCCTGTCTGTATGCCTGTGTGTGCTTGTACCTCATTTCCAAGCAGTGAGTCCACTATAGAGATGTAGTTGGGTTGTAATTGGTTAGGGTAGGACAGCAGCACATCATAGGGCACCAGTTCTACCGAGTCCACTCCAAACGCAAGCCAGTCCTCCTTGATCTGCTCAGCCAATAGCAAATTCTGCTTTGTACCAGCCAGGTGGGGAAATCGTGTGAACTTCCTGCAGAAAGTATGAGAGAGAAACATGAGAGAGAGAGAAGAAGAGAGAGAGAGAGAAGAAGAGAGAGAGAAGAAAAGAGAGAGGGAAGAAGAGAGGGAGAGAAGAAGAGAGAGAGAGAGAGAGAGAGAGAGAGAGAGAGAGAGAGAGAGAGAGAGAGAGAGAGAGAAGAAGAGAGAGAGGGAAGAAGAGAGCGAGAGAAGAAGAGAGAGAGGGAAGAAGAGAGCGAGAGAAGAAGAGAGAGGGTGTCCTTCACCATCGGCTCAGCGTGTTCTACAACCTACCTGAGATGTTCTTTAATGTTCTCCGGGCGCATCTCGTCTAGGAGCTCTCTGAGGTAACGACCGGAGGAACCATCGTCTTGCTTGTATGTTTGTGTCGGCCTGGAAAACCAGCCTTAAATACACACATAACAGACAAAGCGTCTCACATCTCAGTACCTAACACCCAACATCCTAGGTCTAGGTGTACCGTAGAACAATATGACTATGATCCTAAAGGTCAGATCACTGGAATGTTGACACAACTATATGCAACATGTCCCAAGGACCGTCACCTATGGGCCAGGGGGGTTGTATTGACGACCGCGTGTGAGACCACCGCGCATTAAGTAGTAGAATGTGGCATACCTGTGACAGGATAGCAACCAGCAGGCACAGACACGCGCGCACACACACGCACCGTAACACCATTGACATGCAAACACACACATTAACACAGTCAAAAATGTAATGCTGCGACATTAATGGTAGTTACTTTCGTTTTCAGTTATCGAACATCAGTATGACATGACTTGAGCTCACCTATGATGAAACCGAGCAGCAAAATCGCAATTATGACAGTGAGGTAACCGATCCACCGCACGGGCCTGCTTTCGCTTCTCATTGTGTGATCGTCCAGCACTCCGAACTCACTGCAAGTGAAAGCAATGCGTGTAACAAACTCCCAGCAAGGGAGAGGGGTGGAGGACAGTTAGGTCGTCCTGAAGCGAATGGGGGTGTGAATAGGGAGGGAGGTGGGGGAGGGAGACGGTCTGGCGGTGCCTTGACAGAATTGCTGTAGCCAATAAACGCACCTTGGTCTTTGACCGCATGCTGACACGGCCACCGTAGTAGTGATCTTTATAACCTCCCTTAAATTGAAGTAGCATATTCAAATCAGCTCGCCCTCATGTGACCAACAGTGTAGCCTACTGGCACTATCGGCCGATTGTAGATTATAAAATAGGCTATTATCATGAAGTTATAGTATGCGGGAAGGCCAATTCCCACATGTTTTCCTACTCCTATGGGAGTTGGCCTACTGGTCGCGCATGACCGCTTGTTGCTCACTGGACAGCTGCGGCTGCGCTCGGTACATTCATGCAGTGGGCTCGAGCGTGAAGATCTGGAATGACCCTAGCGTTCGACAGCAAACAGGCTGCCGAATGTCAACATGACTGCCTGCGGGATGCCCCGAGTTTTAGAAACTAGATGGGCCGTAGTGGTACTCAAACTGTGGAACGGCCCGGGTAACGTAAGATAGCCTTTATACTTGAACAGTGGATCTGGGAGGCACTATTTCACTCATTTAGAACTATTTTAACCACTGAATGCGGTGCGAAAAAGCATTATTTAATTCGACCATTTGCTGAGAAATAATACCCATAGCGCCCTAGCAGATACAACGACATGATGGGGACACAGTAGCGTATCTTTGATGGAAGTGAATCATAAGTCAGGACAGCTTTTCTTCGTGTAGTTGAAGATAAGATGAGCATAATGTATCTTTTAAGTGTGCTATGGTCAGTCACAGCTCGACTTGTTCTTATAGTCCATGTAATGGGTGTTATCTTAATACTTGTCGTTGACGAAGTCATGATTAAGCATTTCAACTGAAGGCTATGCAGAAAATGTTTTCGTGATAATAAAATAGCCTACAGTTTAACGGAAACTATCCCAATTTGTACTACCAAGGTTTGGTTGGACCCGATGTTAAACTTAACCAACACAATTTAGAACCACTCTTGTAAGGTGAAAACGATTTGTGGTGCATGATTTATCATTTCGATTTTTTTTCTTTTGACATATTTTTTATTGGAGTAACATTTATAAATGGAAAACGCAGTGTAAACTATAGGCCTATATGCCTATGTTGCGATGCAATATGATGAACACAAGATAAATAGAAATAAACCATTAAGCTAATCGTGCTTCCTTCTGTATCAGTTTTGCTGAGGATATATTGATTCATATGACTACCTGCTAAAACGGTGGTACACCGGACAGCCGGTTTTCTTTTACAGGGGACCTCAGGACTGCACCAAAGCATGCACGCACGTAGAGAAGTGCGGTGGCGCCCTCCATCGACACATACTATATACCGACAGAGAAAAAGATGAGGGAGGGGGGTGGAGGAAGAGAGCGAGAAAGAGAGCGAGAGACAAAAATGACCGTCTGACTAACAGCCCATTCTTCACACTGTGCGAGGACGCCGGTACAATGTATAAGGACTGATAAATGGATAATTGAATCCGCAGAATGCCAGTGTGACCGAGAGGAGAACGGGTTTTGCTGCACTTGTGGCGGAACGAAGAGGAGGAATTTTATAGTTGGTTAAACAGGATTGAAAACTTCCAAACTGGAATTTGGTAGTGTTCCGAAACTGCCGGCCACACTATGGCTCTGTCAATCCAGAGTTGGGTCGCCAACGAAGGAGGAAAGCACTTGGTTTTGGTGAGATAAATAGCTTCAGAGACAAGTCTTTGATTAGCTTACATAGCTACAACGATTTTGTGAAATCACTTTAACAGATATTGTAATGGAACGTTGCAATTTGTATCTGACAAGTGGTTGTCATTGTAAATGATAACTGGTTTACAAATTGACCTTTCTTGTTTAAAAGCTAGGTTCAATAAAAAGTTAAACACAAAGCAGTTTCAGACACCGAGTATTGACCACGAAGATTGATGAATACTAGACAAGTGGGATAAAATAGCTATCCAGTCACTAATTCTCTACACGAACTATATTTTTGTTTACCTCTGTTTATGCTTGTATTTTTGCAAGATTATGTGGCTTGGCGTTAACACTTGGCTGTTCTTGAGGACGTTCATGACGTACTGCAGCGGACAACAATACTTCTACCTCCATAAGATGCTCGGGGTAAGAAACCACAGATTGTTGTGGGTGGACACAGGATTTTTCGGTAACACACTGTATCTTAGCCATACGGGTTAGCTGCTTGTCTAGACCCCTGGCTCCTTACAGTCAAACATACCATTTTGTTGGTCTTGGGTCAAGATAACTCCATCTTAATTGCTGTCACAAGTTGGTGTGTATACACGTTCTTGTGTTCGTGTGTGTCAGTGTGTGTGTGTCTTTCGAGTGTGTGCTGCTGAAACAAACTTTTTGTCTGCAGGACTCAAGCTGACATTTTCAAACTAACACCCAATGTTTTCGTACGTAGTTCTGGAGTCTCTGTAAGATGAAGCCTGATACCAAACCTAACTTAAACCCCAAACATAAGGTGTTGAAAGCAGTCATGCAAGCAGTGTCCTGAACTCCTGTGCTTTGAGGGACAGGAGAAGGAGGGCAAGTGTGGGCATGCAGCTGGCTTAGAATGCTTGCCTAGGATCACACACGCGTGTGTCCCCGAGTGTGTGTTTGGGAGAATGTACTGAACACAGGGTATCAAATCTCTCTTTGCTGTGGTTCTACTAACAGCTGTTTGTGGCACACGCTCTGTAGTGTGTGTGTGTGTGTGGTAGTGTGTGTGTACAGAAGCCCTGAATGGGAATGGAGTAAGAGATTGTCTTATGCTAGGAGAATGTAGCCGTTGCTTCTGGGTGTGTGTGTGTGTGTATGTATGTACAGAAGCCCTGAATGGGAATGGAATAAAGGATTCTCTTATGCTAGGAGCGTTTATCCGTTGCTTCTGTGTGTGTGTGTGTGTGTGTGTGTGTGGATGTGTCCAGCTAGGGTTGTGTGTCAGCCGTGCATCTGCATCAGTGCTCAACCTGAACTGCAGTCTGGTCCTGCTGCCCATGTGTCGGTCTCTGCTCACCTACCTCAGAGGAACCCATGCGGTAAGTAGAGAGGGAGGGAGGAGAGAAGAAGGAGAGAGAGGAGAAGAGGAAGAGAGAGAGAGAGCAGGGGAGAGGGAGGAGATAGATGGATAGGGAGGGAGAGAGAGAGCAGGGGAGAGGGAGGAGATGGATGGATAGGGAGGGAGAGAGAGATCAGGGGAGAGGGAGGAGATAGATGGATAGGGAGGGAGGGAGAGAGAGAGAGCAGGGGAGAGGGAGGAGATGGATGGATAGGGAGAGAGAGAAAGGAGAGGTGGGCAAGGTCTGTGGGTTTGGCATGTCTAACTGGTAGCTGGGTCTCAACAAAAGATTGGTTGTCTTGAAGAGATGCTGCCTTCAACTTTAATGAAACACTCACTTACTGACTCCCACACTCCTCCAGGTGAACAGGAAGACACGCAGACTGCTGGACAAGAGTAAAACCTTCCATGTGGCTTGTGGGGTGGCCATCTGTGTCTTCTCTGGTAAGTGTGTGTGTTTGTGTTATTGCATGTGTATTGATGAGCTCTTGGTGACTGAATGAGAAAAATGATTTCTTAGTGGGTGTGTGTGCGGGCCACAGGGGATGAGGAAGACAAATTGACCCCGACTGGCTCTGCATTCCGGGGGTACCAGCTGTGATGGATCTGCTGACAATAGTGTGTGTGTGTGTGTCCTGTATGGGAAGCAGACTTGATAGTATGAGCATACAGCTGCTACTCCACTGATTCCTCTGACGTCATCGGAGATCTCTTCCTCTCTGTTCCTGCTCTCTCTCTCTCTCTCTCTCTCTCTCTCTCTCTCTCTCTCCCTCTCTCCCTCTACCCCTCTTTCTCTTTTCCCACTGTCTTCTTTGTCTCCTCTCCCATAACCCCCCATGCTGCTTCCTGTAGCTGTCGCATTAGAAGGGAGATTGTAGAGTTCCAAAGTTCTGAGACAACCAGTTTCTCTCTCTCACACACACACACACACACACACACACACACACACACACACACACACACACACACACACACACACACACACACACACACAGAACAATGGAAAAGAAAGGGATGGGGGTTCCCAGATAGGAATCAGAGAGGAGGGGGGGGGGAAAGAAAGGCCTCAGTGTCTTATAATTACCCCCCCACCCCTCCCCCATTCTCTATCAGCTGTATGGAGGAACATATTTAAGCTATGATGTCACAGAGGTGTGTGTCAAGGTGTGTGAGTGTCTGTATGGATGTGTGTGTGTGTGTGTGGTGCTCTTGGAATCCAGAGCATTGGTTGTTACGGTCCTTCTAAACATCCTTGTAAAATGTATGTGTATGTTTTGTATGCACGTGTGTGTTTAATTGTGTTTGATTGCATGTGCATGAGAGTGTATGTGTTTATATGTGAGTGCTTGCATGTGTGTAAGTGTGCATGTGTAGGAGTGTATGTGTGTAAGTGTGCATGTGTAGCAGTGTGTGTGTGTGTAAGTGTGCGTGTGTAGGAGTGTGTGTGTACTGCGTGACCTTGGTTCCTCTGCTCTCCAGTGGTGCACGTATCTGCTCACCTGGCCAACCTGGTCAACTTCAGCGTCAAGTACTCAGAGGAGTTCCCTGCTCTCAATGTCGCGCGCTACAGGGGGGAGGTGAGAGGGAGAACACACACACTTCCACATATACACGTTCACACACACACACACACACACACATACTGTAACTCACAAATGTGTTTTTTTGCAGGACCCCAGAATCATCATCCTGACCACAGGTCAGTCCAAGAGTCTGATTTTCACATGGACACTCTTTTTTTGCATGCTGTGTGTGTGTGTGCCTGGGTATCCAAGGTAACAATGAGCTGACAAATGTGTTTAAGATTAGAGTGGCTGCATGCCAAGGAGACAGAAGGAAATTTGTCTTTGTATATCAACACACGCACGCACACACACACACACACAGTCTGGGGTACATCCTTAGAATCCAGATCAACATCTGAAAAGAGCCTGGGAACGCATTTAAACTAAACAACGATGTCATGCTAAAGTACTAAAGTTACATTTACATTTAGTCATTTAGCAGACGCTCTTATCCAGAGCGACTTACAGTAAGTACAGGGACATTCCCCCGAGGCAAGTAGGGTGAAGTGTCTTGCCCAAGGACACAACGTCAGTTGGCATGACCGGGAATCGAACTGGCAACATTCGGATTACTAGCCCGATTCCCTCACCGCTCGGCCACCTGACTTGATCTTTGGTGCCTGACTTGATCTTTGGTGCTGTGTTTTTATTGGTTCATACGATGTAGTTCCTGGGGTTACTGGCGTCCTATTGGTCCTCGTCCTCTTCTTGATGTTTACAGCCTCCTCATACTGCATACGGTGAGATATGTCATCACCAGCAACTTTATAATTATATCTTCATCATCATCCCTATTTAGTGCTCTCTCTTTCCTCTTATTTTTAGTTTCCGCTTTGTTTTGTTCTAATCTATTTTCTTATATCTAGTTCTGTTTTGTTCTAATCTCTTTTCTTATATCTAGTTCTGTTTTGTTCTAATCTCTTTTCTTATATTTACTTCTGTTCTGTTCTAATCTCTTCTCTTATATCTAGTTATGTTTTGTTCTAATCTCTTTTCTTATATTTAGTTCTGTTTTGTTTTAATCTCTTTTCTTATATCTAGTTCTGTTTTGTTCTAATCTATTTTCTTATATTTAGTTCTGTTCTGTTTTGTGCTGTTCTCTTTCAGCCACCAAAGAAATTAGGGGGCCACAGGGGCAGAGTGTGTGTGTTCTGATGTCTGTCTTGTCTTCTGAGAGTGGGTGTGTTCAGAGTGCTCTAGGTGGATCAGGATGTTTGAAGTGCTGTGTGGTGTTTGTCATTGGAGGTGTCTGGTAGGGGGGTGGGGTGATTAGGGGCTGTTGTGTGTACTGACCTCTTTAATGTTGACCCCCACAGAGGCCTGTAACTGTGGGGTGGAGGGTGTTCCCTCCCTCCCTCCCTTCCTCCCTCTCCCCCCTATCCCCCTCCCTCTCCCCCCTCCCCCCTCCCTCTCCCCCCCTCCCTCCCTCTCCCCCTTCCAGCCCTATCTGTTGATCTTTCTCTGCTCCTCCCGCAGGATCAGAGAAACTGTGAGGGTGGTCGGTTTGTTGTTCTGACTGTGTGCCTTGAAGCTGTGTCTTTACGATGTGTTTTGTGTTCCAGAGTGTGTAACTATGAGATCTTCTGGTACACCCACAACCTCTTCATAGTGTTTTATCTCATTCTGCTGGTACATGTGATTGGGTAGGTGTTTTGGTCATAACAGACAAGCACTATCAGTACGTTTGAACAGTCAGTATTGTAATTTTTTGATTGAATTACATGACTCAGTAGTATTCTCAGCAGTAGTATTTTAGTTTGCCTTTGTTGTACTAGACTGCTGAATAGTTTGGCAGGAAAATCATCCTTCCCTTCCTGTCTTTCCTCCAATAGGGGAGCTCTGAAGTTCCAGACCAACGTGGAAGCCCACCCCCCTGGCTGCTTCAGAGCCAATCAGACGTCCTCAGAGCATCAGGGGGAGGAGCTGGAACGAGGGGAGGGGCATGAGAGGAGCTGTGGAGAGGAGGCTCACTTTCAACCCCACCACCCCCAGGTGTGTGTGTGCATGTGTGTGCGTGTGTGTGTGTTTGGGTATGGTGAGCAGTGGGTGTGGGCAATTGAGAAGTGTTGAAAGGAGTGGGTCTGGTTTATGAGGGGGGTCTGTAGGGGTGTGTAAGGGAGGAGGAGGTTGGGGCGGTTGTGAGGAAAGAGTGTGTATCTTCTCACGTCAAGGCCTCGTGTGTGTGAACATTCTCGTTATCGAGCACTGAGGTCCCATAAAACCTTACACTGCTCTGGGAGCAATTATCATGGATGTAAGCATGTATGTAAGTGTGTGTGTGTGTGTGTTGCAGACTTGGCTGTGGATATCAGGGCCCCTGTGTCTGTACTGCGCAGAGAGACTCTACCGTTACATCCGTAGCAGCGATCCCGTCACCATAGTTACCGTTCTCCGACACCCTTGTGATGTCATAGAGGTGCGCATGTTGAAGAGGGAATTCAACGCCCGCCCAGGGCAGGTGAGTGACAGGTCATTTAAAGAGTTTAGGATCCATCAGATTCAGAGGATTGATCTCTTCTTTTACTCTCTCTCTCTCTCTCTCTCTCTCTCTCTCTCTCTCTCTCTCTCCTCCCTCTCTCTTTCTCCTCCCTCTCACAGTACGTTGTACTGAACTGTCCGACAGTGTCGTCGTTTGAGAACCATCCCTTCACGCTGACAGCGGTATGTCATCCTGGTGTCATCATTGACATCATCTCAATCATCCACCAATCGGCAGCCCCTCAGGAAAAAACAGAACTCTTGATTGGGTGATGTTTCCCACAGACGTGGATGTGGGGGGGGGGCTTGTGCTTCCTCCCATACATTCCTCACACGTGACACAACACACACTCAGAACTGTGCCCCCCATCCCTGTCAGAGAACATGCTGTTCTTTCTTTAGTCCGGGGGGGGGGGTGTTGGGGGGGTATGGGTTGATTGACAGCTCCACACTGCCCTGCCCTCCACACTCCCTACATACCTGCCCTCCACACTCCCTACATACCTGCTCTACACACACAGTTCTGCTCTGGCCTCCTACAGAGACATGTTTTATTAAGACATGTGACGTAACAACACATCTCTCTGCAGCCTACAGCTCTATCTCTCTCACACACACACATACACACACACACACACACACACGCCCTCGCAGCGTGTCCCAGCCTGGTGCGGCAGGGGGAATTTTGAGGGGGGTACAGAATCCCTCACAGAAAGCAGACAGGCCCCTGAGGGCCGTAACACTGCAAAGAGGACTGTGTGTTTATGTGTGTGTGATGTGTGCATGCTTGCTTGCCCACGTGTGTGTGTGTGATATTCATTCTGTGCACCTATGCTTGTAGTGTCCCACAGAGAAGAGTGGGGTGTTTGGCGTCCACTTACGCGTGGTGGGAGACTGGACCGGTGAGTGTTTCAGCTGCACCAAACAACTCAGTCTTGAGACGTTGGCTTTGATTTCCTCTCTCTCGTCCTCTCTGGGGATAAACCATTTCCGAAGTTTGTGTGTGTTTCCAGAAGCTTCTGTGCAGTAGCCTAAGGGCTGTCCTGGCTCCCAGAGTAGTAGAGCAGGGGCAGAAAACACACACACACACACACATGCCTGTCTTCTGGAGAGAGAGAGACAACACCATGTCACCCTCCCCCCAAAACTGCTGATTCAGCTTTCAGGTCTCCCAGCCCTAACCTGCCGAGCCTGGACATACAAGTACACTGTTGTTCTCTTTCTGTCTCTCTCTCCCTCACACATGCACAAAGATACACACACACACACACACACACAGTGAACTAAGACCTGTGTGTGTGTGTTGGCACAGTCTTTCCGCACTTCCATGACATCATGTTGTAAGGATGCATAAAACAAAGCTTCAGTACAACCCCAAACTAACCATGACAACCCCAAACTAACCATGACAACCCCAAACTAACCATGACACAACCCCAAACTAACCATGACAACCCCAAACTAACCATGACAACCCCAAACTAACCATGACAACCCCAAACTAACCATGACACAACCCCAAACTAACCATGACAACCCCAAACTAACCATGACAACCCCAAACTAACCATAACACAACCCCAAACTAACCATGACAACCCCAAACTATCCATAACACAACCCCAAACTAACCATGACAACCCCAAACTAACCATAACACAACCCCAAACTAACCATGACAACCCCAAACTATCCATAACACAACCCCAAACTAACCATGACAACCCCAAACTAACCATAACACAACCCCAAACTTACCATGACAACCCCAAACTATCCATAACACAACCCCAAACTAACCATGACAACCCCAAACTAACCATGACACAACCCCAAACTAACCATGACACAACCCCAAACTAACCATGACACAACCCCAAACTAACCATGACACAACCCCAAACTAACCATGACACAACCCCAAACTAACCATGACACAACCCCAAACTAACCATGACAACCCCAAACTATCCAAAACACAACCCCAAACTAACCAAAACTACTAACAAACTCTCAACCCATAGAACCTTTAAATGTCCTCCTCTCTCTCCCTGTATACTATACCTCTCTCTCCCTGTATGCTATACCTCTCTCTCCCTGTATGCTATACCTCTCTCTCCATGTATACTGTGCCTCTCTCTCCCTGTATACTGTGCCTCTCTCTCCCTGTATACTGTGCCTCTCTCTCCCTGTATATTGTGCCTCTCTCTCCCTGTATACTGTGCCTCTCTCTCCCTGTATACTGTGCCTCTCTCTCCCTGTATACTGTGCCTCTCTCTCCTTGTATACTGTGCCTCTCTCTCCCTGTATACTGTGCCTCTCTCCCTGTATACTGTGCCTCTCTCTCCATGTATACTGTGCCTCTCTCTCCCTGTATACTGTGCCTCTCTCTCCCTGTATACTGTGCCTCTCTCTCCTTGTATACTGTGCCTCTCTCTCCCTGTATACTGTATGTTGTTTCCATCCCTCTCTCCTCTCCTCCTCAGAGCGCTTCACAGAGCTGTTGCTTCCTGGGCCAGGGGTGGCATCAGAGATCCTTCCCATGGTGCAACAGAGGACGTACCCAAAGTAGGAGTAATAGTGTGTGTGCATGTGTGTGTGTGTGTACGTGTGTGCAGGTGTGCATGTGTGTGTGTGTACGTGTGTGCAGGCGTTTTAACAGCGAGGATGTTTGGTGAGCTTGTGAGAAGTGAGGGGTTGGTGGCTTTGATGTTGTTGTTGTTGATGTTAGGAGTCACAGTTGAGCGGAGGGGGGAGGGTCTAAGCTCATACATGCAGTGTGTGTTGTGAATGTGTGTGTGCGTGTATTACGGGTATAGTGTTTATGTGTTTTTCTGTATATTTTGTGTGTGTGTGTGTGACTGTACTCGTGGGTGTGTGTCTGTGTGTGCCTGTGTTTTTTCACCCAGTGACACAGCTAACATAATTTCCCATGACGGCTCAGAATCACACAGAGGTTAAATGTCATGACCTCTTAACCTTAGCTCCTTTGCTTTTCCTGGTGTGTGTGTGTGTGTGTGATGGGAACGATGCCTTTTTTTCCTTTCTCTTGGTGTGGGGTTCTGCTATGTGCAGTGGCGCCCCCACATGGACAAACCCTTACGCCTCTCACACGGCCTGTTGTAAACCAAATACACGGTCTTCCAGCTGAGTACAGTCACTGTGTGTGTGTGTGTGTGTGTGTGTGACGTGCATCTGCTCCAGGTGGTGGTCACGTTAGTCTGTTAGCAGGTGTTGACAGGGGAACTCTCTCTAGACCTGGTCTAACATTAGGAACATGGCTACTATCTACTGTAACCATGTTTAAATTCACAGTTTAGAGGTTCAACCTTTCATTTCACATCCAACATTAACGAACATAGCTTGTTTCAGTTAAAAATACGGCGGGCATAGATTCAAGAGTTTGGATGTGTGGGTTCCACAGAAGACAAGTGTTTGATCAGCTGGTGCAGAGAGGGCAGGATGTGTGTCTTCTCACTGTCCCTTGCCCTTTTCTGTATTTCTTTCTTTCTCTCTTCTTTCTTTATAGTTCCATTTTTCACTTTCAAAATCTGTTCACCCCAAGGGCCTTGTTTTTTGTTAAATTCATATAAAACCCGACAATAGTTGGGACTTGACTGAATGGGGAATGATTGATTCATAATTTTATTTTTGTGTCACGTACAAAAGTCCCCACCTCTCATGGGTTTACGAGACCAATAAGCAGGGCCGGATTAACAATTTTCTGTGCCCTGGGCAACAAGGCTTAAGCCCCCCCCCCCCCCCCCCCCCCTGTGTTTGATGTGATGCTAGTTACGGATGTCCAAAATTAATGCGAGCGCGCGAGCCCCTTTTTTTTGGGCCTTTATTTGAGCGCAAAATAGTTTTTTGAGCTTTATGTAAAATAAACATTTTACAAGCCGTTTTTCAATTGGTAAAATCTTGGCAGACAGTAGGTAAGAAAGTAACAGCTAGCTGGCGCAGTTACTTGTAAAATGCATAGATAATGTTTAACAGTGTCGAACGATCGTGTGGGGACTCGAGGTCGCTGACCGGGGTGCTGGTCCCCCGGCAACAAATGTATTGTTACGCCTCGCTACGCCACCCAACTCTCGCACGGGGTCTCACGAATTTGCATAGGCTACGTGTGCGGAGAACACACGCTTGGCTACGAGTTAGTCCGAGGCTCCCTCCCTCCCGGCAAGGAATCTCCGCACCCAACCAAACCACGGTGTCACAGACGCTCCCCGGGGCCTCCTGACGCAAACCTGGAGGGATCTTTTATAGCAGCAAACGTTTATAGGCCCTTTTTTGGGCAAAACATCATAATTTATCGATCACTTATTCCTATGGCTACGTTTCGCTCCCGGTTACCGCGCCCTCCCCACCCGATAACAAAAACGTTCAAGGGCCCTCGTCCGCCCTTATTCTCCCCGTTAGTTTATCTGTGAGACGCAACACCGCACCTATCGAGAGAGTATATGTGTCTGAGCAGATGAACACTTCAAGACCCTGTTTCGCGTAAACACCAGCTGGGCAGTTTTCGTGCCTAAATGACTGGTCGCGATTCCCGGGGGACTCACCTGAGTATCGGTGTGGGGCGCTGAGTGGATCCCTTGGTCTCGAGCGAGGGGCGCACAAATGGGCGGTAGAGCAACGACTGTCTTTTCACATTTTTATTGGCAGATTATTGGAACAGATACAAAAGTGTAAAAAGGAAAAGAAAAAGGTAAGCTAAAGCCTCCTTGATTAAGGCACGACAAAAAAAATAGGAAAACGCGGACCCTGGGTCACTAGTAAAGCAGCAGTACAATTGACAAAAAAGAAACTATTTTCTAAAATAGGCACAGATGGACACTACAGAAACAGGCTCAGGAAAAAACAACCTCGACTACTCGACTCACGAAGTATAACTCCCAAGTGCTTTTTCTCTACCCCCAACTTTCATTCTTATTTCTTTTAACACGTGATGGCCCTGTATAGACTTTGGGCCATACATGACGCAGGTATCGGTCTACACGTTTCCTGTATTCTCCAAAAAGTTAAATGTGGTTTCATCTGTTCAAGCATTTCCTAACCACATCCTCTGCATCTATCATACTACATTATTAAGCATTATTCTTTTTTTTCTTTTTTTTAAAATTGTTTCTCCAAAGTCCATCAAAACAAATGCTCCTTCAGGGGCGTTCGACAACAGTAAAATCTCAATCTAGCTTGCACCTAACTAAATTCACATATTTGAGTGTGCTAACATTAGCAATAAGTCAGCAAGTTTGAGGTGTATGCATAGGCTAGCCATTAAATTAGCAGCACATTTCCCGTATTTAACAATGATTAAACATGGATTTACCTGAAAGCACGGGCACGGGCACCATCTCGCAGTCTCTTTCTTTCTTTTTTCCTTCTCCTGACTCCTGTTATCGTTTTAAGCCCATTTAAGAAAAGTTGACCTAGCCTACTGTCAAAGTTCGTAACTTTGACAGTAACTTTTTGTGAGCATTTAAATAGGCTACATCTCTTGTTCTGCCTGTTTTGTAATATACGTATCTAATATTTCTATACTAAAATAATATCGGTATTACTAGACTACACAAACGTCAACTGTTTTTGACGTGATTTTAACATAACATTTTGATCGAACGAGTTGTAATAAAGTACTCACATTAAGGAAAGTTAGGACTGCGTTCATAACGTGATATAACATTTTAGTTGACATTGTCCAGGGCCCCTTAGATGTCA
>NC_085028.1:15571960-15601960 GCF_963692335.1 Osmerus eperlanus
CTTTATCTAAAACGGAACAAGAGAAATATTTTAATACTCCTTAGCTCTCTGAGTGCACTTAATATCAGGGTTTACATTAACATCCTGGGCTCTATGTTCCTGGTGCAAAGAACAACCTCCTGTCCCCTCGCCACTCCTCTCCTAATAAAGGTCATATCTAGGGATGAAAGAAGAGATGCAGTACCATGTGGTACAGGACCAGGTGATCTCCAGCTAAGCGTTAGTGTCTGAGGTAGCTTTGAGTAAAAACCAATACTCACGGTAGGTCCAGCAGACTATGATCCCAACCAGGAGAAGCAAAGACAGCATCCCCGAGCCCAGGACAGCAGCCTTGTAGTGCCTGCTCTCACCACCTAACCAGGACAAAGATGTTCATAGTTTCTCCTCCACTGGAATCATCCCTAGATTACATTGATCCGCACAGATCACGCTGTGATTTACCTGATGGTTTAGTACCTGTAGTTTCTCCTGGATCACTGAACTTCACAAGGTCTTCAACATTGGCGTAGATGTTATCTGCCATCTCCGTGACCTGCTCTGGTCTCGGTCTACCAGGTTCTTGGTGCTGTCTGGTGCTCTGTTGTCTCAGAGACTGATGCTCAAAGTATGAAATTGTTGCTGACAACCAACAAGAGAATACAGGGTGAGAAAAGGGAAGTTTTTAATAGTTTGTAAAGAAGCTGCCTCCACCCTAAAACCACAGAATGACAGAAACAGCCCCAGCAGTTTCAACAGAAATGTTGACCAACTGACTAATATTACATACAAACCAATGCCTTTATCATAGTCATCTCCTTGTTCTAATCACGTAAAAAATGTTGGGGATTTCCTGTTGAAAGGCACCATTGGAAAGTTCTGTAGGTATTTGAAGCAGTAAGACTAAATGTTATTGTGTGAAGACAAAATGTTTTTCTTCTTCATTATTTCATTTTATATTATTGGGCTGGAAACTCATAGTCATAGTGTGAGTGTGTTTGTAATCACTGATGATCATTCTTATTGGCCTCCTCTGTTTCTGTCTTATTCCTTTGCTGCTTTGTGTGGTTGTCCCGCCCCCGGTGTGTGTAGGCTGTACGTGGATGGTCCATTTGGTAGTCCGTCAGAGGATGTGTTTAACTACGAGGTCAGTCTGTGTGTAGCGGGCGGGATCGGAGTCACGCCATTCGCCTGCGTGCTACACACTCTGCTGTAAGTGGCTGTCTTGTTCTGTGTAAGGAATTGATTGGTTATTGCTATTTATAAATAAAATACTTTTTATACCCTCTCCCTATCTCTCTCCCTCCCCCTTTTTTCCTCTCCCGCCTTTTCCTGCTTCCACTTCTACCTCACATTCTCCATCCCTCCCCTTCTCTCTCTCTCTCTCTCTCTCTCTCTCTCTCTCTCTCTCTCTCTCTCTCTCTCTCTCTCTCTCTCTCTATCCCTTTCTCTCTCTCTCTCTCTCTCTCTCTCTCTCTCTCTCTCTCTCTCTCTCTCTCTCTCTCTCTCTCTCTCTCTCTATCCCTCTCTTCCTTTCCCAGAGATGGCTGGAGGACGTTCAGACTGAGGAGGCTGTATTTTGTATGGGTGTGCAGGGAGCTCCAGTCCTTCTACTGGTTTGCTGAGCTGCTGTGCACCCTGCACCACAAGGTCAACTCTGGGGGTCAAGGGTCAGGGGACTTGAGTGTGCTCACTGAGCACGTGTGTTCTGAGCATTTTTACCAAATTTAAATTAGGTAACATTTCAGATTTAAGAGCATTAAGAATTGAATACATGTTGTGTCTTAATGCTAAGTTTTTTTTAAAGATACATTTCACTAGCTTTATTAACAAAAATCTGGAAACGGGAGAGAACTCCGTGAGGGCGACCTGTTATCGGTCGATGGAAAAAAGCGAGAAGCCGCACAATCTGAGTGTAGGGTTAAGAGAGAGCAATAGCTAAGGGTTAACATAACCTGTTCTGCTTATTAAAAATCATGTTTTTAACTTCACCGGAAGTTCTAGGCCTTGCCGTGGTAGTTACGCAGGTTACTTCTCTTTACAATGTGTGCTTACTGTGGCGCTGATGGACACTTTGTCTTCTTTGGTCGCTCAAATACATTTAGCCGTGAAAGCGAACTGTTTGGCTTCCGTGGTTTGTGATAAGCGCGAATTAAGTGAACGGATGTGTTGGGCGGCTGCAAACATATTTGAGCTCTGCTAGTGGGTCATGTTGTGGAAGTTTTTGAGAGAATCAATCGTTTAAGCTGAAGTCGGGTGAAGTACAGAGTTAATGTTTATTTGACGTAGATTTGAACATAATAACGTTATCAACATAACATCATCGACACACAAACATAAGACAATAACACAAAGACAATTCCATACAGCTCCATCTAGCATTCTAGAATGGAACCGGGAGAATCCAGCCCACCAGCACTACCCAGCTGATGGCCCTGAACCCCCCCAGAACATTCTTCAACAGACCATTTTATAGATACGACAGTTCTCAAAAGTCATTGGTCCATCCTACAGACATGCAGCTATACCAAATCTCTTCTGTCATTGGTTATATCCTTAGAACAATACAGTTGAATCCACATTGTCTTCAGACCAACTGTCACGTCCCCCCAGGTGACAAGAACTCTCTCAGGTGTCCCAGACTTCCCGTCTCTTAGACTTCACGTCTCCTAGTTAGGTGTCATAAAACTACAGGTGGCATCTCTACCAAATGGAGTTTAATCAACATACATTGTATCAAGCTTCTTAACCAACTGTAAACTTATCCTAAAACACATTCATTGTACATAGGCCCAAAATTTCTTTCACAGTCATGAAGTGGAAAAAGTCAAGAATGGCTGCTGTAATGTATGTGTAGATTGTGAGATAGGTCATGTTCCATTCTCTGTATGTTTCAATGTAGCTGTGGCAGGAAAACAGACCAGACTACCTCAACCTGCACCTCTTCCTCAGCCAGACCGACAGACTGCAGGTGAGTCAGATGCAGTGACTTACTCATATAACGAGGGCACGAAAAACTGTCTGGGACAGTTCAACAGTAGCGATCCTAGCACAAGGCGCCCCCCCATCCATAACACGGACATATGACGTGGCGCAGTTGGCGCCCTCTGCTGGTAGTGCGGGACAGTTAATTAATGGATGGGAAATTGCTGCCCCTCTCTTCATGCCGCCCTATGTCGCCTATAGCAAGGACCAGCACTGCAGTTCAACACAGACTTTGGGAAAACTGCGTGACGATAGACCGTAACAATATAAAATACATACACCAGTGGTTCAACAATTTGAAACACAAGGCAGGTGAAACAGATAATCCCATTTAGCTCTAGCTTAAAATTCCATAAACTATAATGTATTCACATTCACCTTTTATGCGCTGCTCCACGGTACGCAGTCACGCTTCGTCAAACAACGGCCGTCCATCATGAGTAAACCAACTAGCTACCAGCCGACAAGACCTGTAGATCATCACGTCAATTCATACATCAAGGTAATGACAAATACCGAGCTAGCTAGCTAACCAAATGGGGACCCATTTGACCGGCTAGCTCTTGACAGTGACACTTGTCAGGAATTTCACAAAAATGTAAATAGAAAAAAACACGTCACAACATTGTACTTGAATATTTGTAAAACCTTTTTCAAACTTTTAGAAACGTTTTTTCCACACACAGTGAAAGGAGAAGAGGTGAGAACAGAGAAGCCTAAAACAGAGCAGAGTAGAGCACAGTAGAGTCCTCAAGTACTCATCATTTTGTCATTTTACATTTGGTCATTTAGCAGACACTCTTATCCAGAGCGACACAACGTCATTTTTCACGGCCCGGAATCAAACCGGCAACCTTCTGATTAATAACCCGATTCCTTAACCACTCAGCCATCTGACTCCCACATCAAATATTTTTTCAACTTTTAGAAACTTTTTTACTACAGCCACACCAAGAATTGTCCCGCCATGAAACAAGCAAGACAATTGTGTATTTTATTGTGTATGTATTCACATTGAAATCCAGACAATGATTTTAGCCCCACAACTGTATGGGGGTCAGGTGGCTGAGCGGTGAGGGAAGCGGGCTAGTAATCTGAAGGTTGCCAGTTCGATTCCCGGCCGTGCAAAATGACGTTGTGTCCTTGGGCAAGGCACTTCACCCTACTTGCCTCGGGGAGAATGTCCCTGTACTTACTGTAAGTCGCTCTGGATAAGAGCGTCTGCTAAATGACTAAATGTAAATGTAATGTACTTAAATAGTGTTGCAAATAACCTAGACACATGTCAGGATGCCAAAACACAAACATTTACACTTTGGGACAGGTCAAGTTCAGTTTGGGACAGTTCATTTTGCACTTCGGGACGGTACTGGGACAGTGAGGAAAAAAGTTAGTTGCGAGTCCTGCATATAACCACTGGTTGCTATACCATCCATCTACAGGACATCTATCCATCTGATTGTTCAAGTATTCATCTGACCAGCAGGAGGCAGGCTTTACAAGGAGAGAAGACTGAAGAAAAGTTCACTGAAACCCAGAATCCATGAAAGGAAATGCCATCTCGTTCTCTCTCTCTCTCTTCCACTTGCTCTTTCTCATTCTTGCTCTTTATCTTGCTCTTTCTCTATCTCTCTCCCTCTCTCTCTCGTTCTATTTGTCTCTAGCATGAATATGTTTCTGTGGCAGGGCTGAAAGAATTATGAAATGAGAGAGAATAGAGAGAGAACACACAGAGCCTGCCTCCTCTCCAAACTCAGGGTGAAACATCTAAGGAAGGTTGTGCGCTACACTTGCGTGTGTAAGGGAAGTTGTGTGGCTGAATGTGTGTGTGTGTGTTTGAGTGGTTGTGTGTGTGTATATGTGTTTTTATGGTTGGCGTGTGTGGGTGGTTGTGTGTGTACGTGTGCATAAGCGCATGCATGTGTGTTTGAGTGGTGGTGTGGATGGGTGTGTGAGCGTGTGTGTGGATCTATTCATCATCTCTGGCCTTGAAACTGCAGCAATACTGAAAACATTTCTTTCACAATGCCACAATTCAAGGGACTTTGCATCATGGCTGCATGCTTTTCACAGTGCTCTCAGCCAGGGGACACTGTGAGGAACAAGTGGAGCCAGCAGCCACTACCTAGAAACACACATGGTTTTTGTTTATCTCTGCAAGGTGTTCCTGGATGGAGATTAGAGAAAGAGACAATGCATTTTTTACGTTGTATTTTGTCTCAACAGCGCTAATGAGAATCGCACTACTCTGAGATTAACTGACTATGCATGAACGGCAAGGTGTTAAAATGCGTTTGTCACAATGGTAAATTTACAGTTTGTCAAAAACGCAGAAAGTTTGATTTTCATAGAAAAATGTCATACTTTGGTTTGTTTCCAGAGCATGTCTGAGGAGAAGTACCGCCTTCTCAGCTCCCGAATCCTGATTGGCCGACCTAAGTGGAAGCTGCTGTTTGATGAGATTGGGAGGGCCAATAAGCAGTGAGTAGGCAGGTTGGATGTTTCAGTTGGTTGGTTTCTTCTGGTCTTATACATCTTGTCATAATGCCCTTTGTCTCTACATCTTGTGTGTGTGTGTTTATCTGTGTGTGTGTGTGTGTGTGTGTGTGTGTGTGTGTGTGTGTGTGTGTCTGTGCGTGTGTGTGTGTGTGTGTTTATAGTAAGCGAGTCGGGGTTTTCTGCTGTGGACCTAAAGGTCTCTCCAAGATGCTCCACAGACTGTGTAACTCTGACCAGTACTCCGGAACCACGTTCGAGTTCAACAAGGAGTCCTTCATCTGAGCTCCAACTCGACCCAGACCCACCAGAGCCCAGAGCGTCAACCCAGCCCTGCCCCCTGCCCCCATCCCAGAGCACTGACCCAGCCCTGCCCCCAGCCCTGCCCCCATCCCAGAGCACTGACCCAGCCCTGCCCCCTGCCCCCATCCCAGAGCACTGACCCAGCCCTGCCCTCAGCCCCCATCCCAGAGCACTGACCCAGCCCTGCCCCCTGCCCCCATCCCAGAGCACTGACCCAGCCCTGCCCTCAGCCCCCATCCCAGAGCACTGACCCAGCCCTGCCCCCTGCCCCCATCCCAGAGCACTGACCCAGCCCTGCCCTCAGCCTCCATCCCAGATCGCCGACCCAGCCCTGCACCCGGCCCTCATCCCAGAGCACCGACCCAGCCTCACCCCCCGACCTCCATCCTAGAGCTCTGACCAGCTTCTCTCATTGCCTCACTGGTCTCCCATCCTCCTTCTGTGGGTTGTCAAACCTCTCTCTGTATGTGGGATACACTCTGGAGGATGGGAGAGAGAGGATGGGAGAGAGAATGGGAGAGAGAGAATGGGAGAGAGAATGGGAGAGAGAGAATGGGAGAGAGAGGATGGGAGAGAGAGGATGGGAGAGAGAGGATGGGAGAGAGGATGGGAGAGAGAATGGGAGAGAGGATGGGTAAGAGAGGATGGGTGAGAGAGGATGGGAGAGAGAGGATGGGAGAGAGGATGGGAGAGAGAGGATGGGAGAGAGGACGGGAGACGGGATGGGAGAGGGAGGATGGGAGAGAGAGGATGGGAGAGAGGATGGGAGAGAGGATGGGAGAGAGGATGGGAGAGAGAGGATGGGAGAGAGAGGATGGGAGAGAGGATGGGAGAGAGTATGGGAGCGAGAGGATGGGAGAGAGAGGATGGGAGAGAGAGCATGGGAGAGAGGGGTTGGGAGAGAGAGGATGGGAGAGAGAGGATGGGAGAGAGAGCATGGGAGAGAGGGGATGGGAGAGGGAGGATGGGAGAGGGAGGATGGGAGAGGGAGGATGGGAGAGAGAGGATGGGAGAGAGAGGATGGGAGAGGGGATGGGAGAGGGAGGATGGGAGAGGGAGGATGGGAGAGGGAGGATGGGAGAGAGAGGATGGGAGAGAGAGGATGGCAGAGAGAGGATGGGTGATTGCTGGTGACTGCATCAGGAGTGTGTACTCCAGACAGCACTC
Organism: Osmerus eperlanus; assembly: GCF_963692335.1. Lineage (NCBI taxonomy): Eukaryota > Metazoa > Chordata > Actinopteri > Osmeriformes > Osmeridae > Osmerus > Osmerus eperlanus. The sequence goes on from NC_085028.1 coordinate 15,578,888, forward strand.
CACATGAGCACGCGAGAACACTGAGATGAGGACGTGACATCAACGGGCCGAATGAACCTCCGGCCCGGCCAGCACATCCTGTGGTTGCCATGGTGATTCCCCCTCTGGAGAGGCGGGGCTTTGTTGAAGAGCTGACGTATTCTGCAACATTGCTATCTTAAAAAAATAATAATTGTTTACGATTAACAAATATTCCACATTCCTGTGGAATGTTTCATCTTTCTGTTTTTCAACAAGTGATTCTGTTGCTGTGCCAGTATTTTGGTGGATTGTGGAGAGAAGAAAAATCCACTTTAGTGGAAGTTGGATTTTTAGATTTCACTTATTTATAATGGTAAAACATATTTGTGGGTTCTGAATACCCACAAGCCTTCACAAACAGTTTTATACATTCAACCAAATCATACCAACCACCCATATCAAATTAGTATTTTTTATTTATATTTAAATATTGAATTGGAGTTTTTGTATAATTGTTTTTTGTTGTAGTTTTTTTTTTTTTAGATCAACAAGCAACCAGTATTAAAAAACATGTACTACATGGTTCATACGTGTAACATGTTGGGTTTTCAATATTCCTGTCTTGGTCTTTTAATTTTACAACTCAATTGCAAACAAAATAAATGGTATGTCACAGTGTTTGAAGACGCATGTAGGTTCCCACTCAGACACACAATGGTTCTTAATTAAGACTTTTTGATTGAATTCAATTGAATGGCATTCATTTAATGGCATCGCCAATGGCAACCCCAAACTAACCAAAACACAACCCCAAACTAACCATAACACAACCTCAAACTAACCAAAACACAACCCCAAACTAACCATAACACAACCCCAAACTAACCAAAAAAAAAACAAAAAAAACAAAACACAACCCCAAACTAACCATAACACAACCTCAAACTAACCAAAACACAACCTCAAACTAACCAAAACACAACCCTAAACTAACCAAAACACAACCCCAAACTAACCATAACACAACCCCAAACTAACCAAAACACAACCCCAAACTAACCAAAATTACCAACAAACTCAACCCATAGAACCCTTAAACATCCTCCTCTCCCTGTATACTGTACCTCTCTCTCCCTGTATACTGTACCTCTCTTTCCCTATATACTGTACCTCTCTCTCCCTGTATACTGTACCTCTCTCTGTATACTGTACCTCTCTCTCCCTGTATACTGTACCTCTCTTTCCCTGTATACTGTGCCTCTCTCTCCCTATATACTGTACCTCTCTCTCTGTATACTGTACCTCTCTCTCCCTATATACTGTACCTCTCTCTCCCTGTATACTGTACCTCTCTCCCTATATACTGTGCCTCTCTTTCCCTGTATACTGTGCCTCTCTCTCCCTATATACTGTACCTCTCTCTCCCTGTATACTCTACCTCTCTCTCCCTGTATGCTATACCTCTCTCTCCCTGTATACTGTACCTCTCTATCCCTGTATACTGTACCTCTCTCTCCCTGTATACTGTGCCTCTCTCTCCCTGTATACTGTACCTCTCTCTCCCTGTATACTGTGCCTCTCTCTCCCTGTATACTGTACCTCTCTCTCCCTGTATACTGTGCCTCTCTCTCCCTGTATACTGTACCTCTCTCTCCCTGTATATTGTACCTCTCTCCCTATATACTGTGCCTCTCTCTCCCTGTATGCTTTACCTCTCTCTCCCTGTATACTGTACCTCTCTCTCCCTGCATACTGTATGCTGTTTCCATCCTTCTCCTCTTACATTTACATTTACATTTAGTCATTTAGCAGACACTCTTATCCAGAGCGACTTACAGTAAGTACAGGGACATTCCCCCGAGGCAAGTAGGGTGAAGTGCCTTTCCCAAGGACACAACGTCATTTGGCATGGACGGGAATCGAACTGGCAACCTTCAGATTACTAGCCCGCTTCAAACAAACAAGAACAGACATGGAACTTACACTAACAAAGATAAGGACAAGACAAAGACTGGACACAAAACAGGACAAACACAAAACTAAATACACAGAACCAAACAAGACACAGAAGGACATGATATGACCAACGAGAACTGAAACCACTGAACGAGACAGGTGAAGACAATGACACAGGGAAACAAGCAGGGCAAAACCTGTGGCTGTGATAGTACCCCCCTCTCAAGGGACTGCAGGGGTGGGCTTTCCGCTGCAGACTTCGGGGTCCACTGAGGGCAAGACTAGTCCCTATGAAAGGGTTGGGGGAACTCTCCGCTAGGTCCAATCTTGGTCTTGTCCTTCTGTTACGTGGAGTGGTGGGGTAGGACCCAAATGCAAGAGAGTAACCAGGCATTGCTTCAAACAAAGGGTTTATTTTTTTCAAAAATAGAAACAGACAGGGAACTCACACTAACAAGGATAAGGACAAGACAAAGATTGGACACAGGAACAGGAACCTAAATACACAGAACCAAACAAGACACAGGTGGACACGATAAGTCTAACGGCCGCGACGCTGCCTCCACTTCAAGGCCATTTCCTCTTTAGCAGTGCAGACATGTATACTCATGCAGTTTATAGAAAGACACCCAGGTTTAGATTTCTATAAGTAGTTCTGGAAGCAAAAAAAGGGGTATCTGTAGAAATGCTTACTGGACTGTGTGAGCAAAACTCTCCACAGAATGACAGAAAGAGCCCCAGCAGTTTCAACAGAAATGTTGACCAACTGAGCAATTCTACATACAAACCAATGCCTTTATCATAGTCATCTCCTTGTTCTAACCATAATGTTAGAAATGTTGGGGATTTCCTGATGAAAGGCACAGTAACACATTTCTGTAGGTATTTGAAGCAGTAAGACAACATGTTATTGTGTGAAGACAAATTATGTTTTTCTTCTTCATTATTTTGTTTTTTATTATTGGGCTGGAAACTCCTAGTCATAGTGTGAGTGTGGATGTGTTCGACTCCATGCAGCACCGGCACTGCCCCCGGTGTGTGACCATTACTTCCAAAGAAACAGAAAACTGAGTGTGTCTCTCTCTCTGTCTCTCTCTCTCTCTCGTTCTATTTGTCTGTAGCATGAGTATGTTTCTGTGGCGAGAGAGAGAACACACAGAGCCTGCCTCCTCTCCAAACTCAGGGTGAAACATCTAAGGAAGGTTGTGCGCTACACTTGCGTGTGTAAGGGAAGTTGTGTGGCTGAATGTGTGTGCGTGTGTTTGAGTGGTTGTGTGTGTGTAAGTGTGTTTTTATGGTGGGCGTGTGTGGGTGGTTGTGTGTGTACGTGTGCATAAGCGCATGCATGCGTGTTTGAGTGGTGGTGTGTGAGCGTGTGTGTGGATCTATTCATCATCTCTGGCCTTGAAAGATTAACTTTCAAGGCCTAGATTAACAAGCAACCAGTATTAAAAAAGATGTTGTACTACATGGTTCATACGTTTAACATGTTGGTTTTTCAGTTTCCTGTCTTGGTCTTTTAATTTACAACTCAATTGTAAAAAAACATTGTATGTCACAGTGTTTGAAGACGCATGTAGGTTCCCACTCAGACAAATCACACACACACACACACACACACACAATGGTTATTAATTAAGGCTTTTTGATTTAATTCACCATATACAAACTCAACATCTTATCATTTAATGACATCGTTACTTTGTTCATTCAATTCTGGTTGGCATAGTAACACCGTCATAGCTATCATACCTGCAGCACAGTGACTCTGTAAAGGTTGGGGTGCAGTTAAAAGAGAGGGATGAGGACAGGAGAAAGGTGGGGGTCTGTGTGTGTGTTTGTAGATGTGGACTGGGAACAAAGCTACAGTAGGAGAGCAGGGTTGAAGATGGAGGGCTGGGGGTGGGGGGGTGGGGGAAAGGCAGGATATGATGTGTGTTTCTCACCCTATTCCTCCCAGTTCAGAAAACAGGCATCTTTGACTGGATTGTCTTTGTTGAGTGTGCGTGTGTGTGTGTGCATGCGTGTGTGTGTTACAGCGTGGTCTGATAGGACGCCGATCCCTCCTCTGAGCTGCTGTGTAGAAGCGGCTGTCTCTCCCCAAACACCGAACCCCTCTTCCTGCTCAGTCTCCGCCTCCTCAACACCACGACAACCGCCGTTGCTATGATTCCGGCGATGAGGGCCCCGAGGATTCCGGCGCCCAGGAGCCACTGCCAGATCTGCTGGGCCTGCTGAAGGTAGGGGGTCAGGAACTCCTGGACGAACCTCTGGCCTGAGGGCACACACACGGGCGAGCACACTGACAGGTCAGATGTATGACGGAACACTCACGGTTCCATGGTTGCCTGCGAACGATTGCTTAACCACAACACATCTTTCTCTCTGCTACGGTGCACTGCTGTTTCACTGACCGCAGAATAGTACTTAAATAATGTAGCCGTGTTTGTGTGTGTGTGTGCCAGGATGACTGACCTGGGTCGAGCAGGTAGGCGTACTCGTATCCGAGGGCCTTGTTAGACAGGAAGTAGTCACCGTTGCGGTACAGAGGCAGGAAGGGCACCATGTAGTATCCGTCGTTGTGGCCAATAGGAGCGTTTGTCTGTGGGTAGTGGGTACGAGGGGGCTGGTGTGTCCTCAGCCAACGCTCAAAGATACTGATGGAGGAGAGGGGTGGGATAGAGGGGAGAGCGTGGGGAGGGGAGGAGAGGGGTGGGATAGAGGGGAGAGCGTGGGGAGGAGAGGAGAGGGAGCCAACGCTCAAAGATACTGATGGAGGAGAGGGGTGGGATAGAGGGGAGAGCGTGGGGAGGGGAGGAGAGGGGTGGGATAGAGGGGAGAGCGTGGGGAGGAGAGGAGAGGGGTGGGATAGAGGTGAGAGCATGGGGAGGAGAGGGGTGGGATAGAGGGGAGAGCGTGGGGAGGGGAGGGGTGAGATAGAGGGGAGAGCGTGGGGAGGGGAGGAGGGGTGGGATAGAGAGGAGAGCGTGGGGAGGGGAGGAGAGGGGTGGGATAGAGGGGAGAGCGTGGGGAGGGGAGAATAGAAAACATGGGTCAGCCGTCCGTTACCCGGCGGCACTCGGAGGAGCGCATCAAAAGCATTACAGAACGACAGTTGATCTTCACAGCGCTGTTTACAGCTGCTGCAGACGGGTGGGCGGAGCCAAGGGCCTACGGAGTGTGTGACACAGCCTACGATGTGTGTGACACACCCTACGGAGTGTGTGTGACACACCCTACGGTGTGTGTGACACACCCTACGATGTGTGTGACACACCCTACGGAGTGTGTGTGACACACCCTACGGTGTGTGTGACACACCCTACGGAGTGTGTGTGTGTGTGTGACACAGCCAGACTCGTGACACGGACTTCCGTCCCACTGTTGCGGCTCTCCGATGCGTTCCATTAGAAACGTTCCAGAGTGACAGAGACATGCTAATGTCTGTGAGTGGCTCTATATTATCTCTTCCCCTGGGAGCCCATGACATTCACTCCATGATGGACAGACTTAATGTAGAGATAGACGAGGAGATGGCTTTGGCATTTACGCTGGAGCCTCTCACAGCGTGTATGAGAGACACTAACGAGGGGTGTTCCTTCTCTCTTGCTGTCTACTCTCACTCTTTAAATCGGTCTGTCTCTCTCTGTCCAATTCTCTGTATGTTCTCTCTTAATCTCTCCTCTCTCTGTCTACCCTCTGTCTCTCGTGCGATCGCTCTCTCCCGCTCTTACGAGTCATTTTCACTTGCTAATCATGTGCTTTGTCAGAGTGTCGACGACTCAGGGCTTTAGAAGTGCTGTTGCAGGGGGCTCAGCTAATTAGAGTAACTGTCTGGAAATGATGATGAGCCCAATCTCACTTCAGCTAATGTTAGTCAACATGACTGATGAAATTCAGTCTATTTATCGCACTACAATGACGTGGGTGGTTTGTGTGTGTATGTGTGTGCGCGTGTATTTTTGTGTGTGTGTGGTGCGCTCGTGTTACCTGTCTATAAAGGCGTGGTGCAGCAGGAAGATGGGGTCGTTGGCGGAGCCCTGGACAGAGGACATGGATCCGTTCATGAAGACGTGCAGAGCGTTGTGCATGGTGCTCTGCCCTGTCACCGCCATGCCCGTCTCTGGGCTGGCAAACCCTGCAGGGGCACGGAAACAACAGGCTCATGGAGTGTGTGTCTGTGTATGTACCCGTGTGTCGGTGTGTGTGTGTACCCGTGTGTGTGTGTGTACCCGTGTGTGTGTACCCATGTGTGTGTGTGTGTGTACCCGTGTGTGTGTGTGAACCTGTGTGTGAACCTGTGTGTGTGTGTACCCGTGTGTGTACCCGTGTATGTGTGTGTGTGTGTGTGTACCCGTGTGTGTGTCTTTTCCTACCCTCCAGGGCGTTTCTGAAGCTCATGTCGGCGCTGCGGTCCATGGTTCCTGTCTCGTACTCGGGAAGTCCTATCACAGTGTCAACGTCCCTGGAGGTGGGCAGTCTGTTCACGCGGGACGGGTCGTGGTTGCCAGGGTTACGCAACAGTGGCCCCTCCCCTGTTGTGTTACACAACACCTCCCTATTATTATAGTCTTCCGGCTGGGTGCAGATCACCTACACACGCACACATGAACACACACACATTTTCTCAATTGCCGAATCCAAATGACTGATATCTGAAAGTCTACATGATTCACATGTGCTGTCTGTTTAAGTCATTTAAATACATATTGATTGATGAAATACATATAGATTGATTGTAATGTTTCCATTTTGAAACTTTAGCGAACAGTGATCAGAGCAAAGTAAAAAAAAACAAAAAACAGCAGAAGCACATTCATTTGTCTGGTTCACCGGGCAGACATTTACATTTACATTTAGTCATTTAGCAGACGCTGTTATCCAGAGCGACTTACAGTAAGTACAGGGACATTCCCCCGAGGCAAGTAGGGTGAAGTGCCTTGCCCAAGGACACAACGTCATTTGGCAGAGCCGGGAATCGAACCGGTAACCTTCAGATTACTAGCCCGACTCCCTAACCGCTCAGCCACCTGACTCCCACAGACCCACAGACTCAAATCAAACACACACACACACACACACACACACACACACACACACACACACACACACACACACACACACACACACACACACACACACACACATGTCTACCTTCCAGGAGGAGAAGACAGAGGCAGGGCTGATCAGGTTGGGGTTGAGGGGGCTCCGCCCCCCCATCAGGGCGTTGGTGCACACATCGCAGGCCTGCGCGTCCCGCCAGTCCCAGTAAGGGATGGTGAAGTTAAAGTCGCCCGTCATCTTCCTGATCTCGTTCTCCCAGTGCAGCAGGAACACCCGGTGCCAGGGCGCAAAGGCGGCGGACTCGTGGGCAAAGTCGATATCCTGCCACACGTTACCGGGCCCGCCCAGCAGCGCGTCGCGAGACACGTAGTAGTGCATCCACACGAAGAGGTCATACACGTTCACCTCGGAGAACATGGGCGTCTCTCCGTCGGGGCCCATCTGCGCCCGCGTTCCCGTGGCGATGACGTAATCCCGGCTCACCGTGTTCTTGGCGAGGTTGAGGTAGGAGATGAAGCGCTGCTGCTCCGCCGTCGACATCGCCATGACGCTCCGCCTCACAGACGCTGCCTGAGCTGAGCAGCCCGGGCCGGCGAAGCCGAAGCGACACTCTCCGCAGCTGACGCCGCCGTAGTTCCCGGCGCAGCGGCAGGTGCGGTTGTAGAAGGCCAGGGGCCAGCGTTCGCGGTCGTCCACGCCGCTGTGGGGGTACTGGGGCCCGTGGGGCTCGTCGGAGACCACCACGTCCGCGCAGAAGCCCCGCCCGGAGATGGCCCCGCACACGGTGCCGTCGCCCTCCCACATCGGGCAGCACTGCTTGGTACGCAGGGCCTCGGAGGTGGCGCAGAGCCGGGGAAACTGGCACGTGACTGGCTGGAAGAGCGCACACACCACCGACACACACACCAACACACACAGGCTCCTCATCACTGACCACCTATACGGGGATAGTTAGCCACACAGCTGCAGTTAGTAGGTTAACTATCCAAGACAACTTTCCAACACAGGCGCAACCAGACCGGCTAGCTTGTAACCGCAGCAAGAAGAGCACAGCCAGATGAGTTGTCCACGCTGGGAACAGACTGAAGACACCAGCGGAGCTCTGCTGTTAGTCATGCAAGAGGTCTCAGAGTAAACGCCTCCTATCATCCACCGTCCAGCACACCTCTCCTTCTCTGCAGCCCCGCTCTCTTCTTCCCCTCCTACAGCCTCTGAGAGGTTCAGGGGGCCAGTCCAAGAAGGTTTAACGTTAAACTCTTTCTTTCATTCCTCGACTCTCCACCCACCCACCCACTCTCTCTCTCTCTCTCTCTCTCTCTCTCTCTCTCACACACACAGTCACATGCTCAGGATAATATTCTTGAATCCAGTCTCATTCTGTCTTGAGACCAGCTGACCCTTACCCTCTCCCTCAAGGAAATGTTTGGTGTGTGTGTGTATGTCACCCCCTCCTCCTGGCCTGGTCTGGAATGTGTGTATGATCTAGCGTGTGAGACAGACAGACCAACAGAGAGAGAGAGGGAGAGAGTTTACACTTGTGGAACTAATCAGATTCCTTAGCAAGGTTTGCTGTGATAACAAATTTGCTATACTCTCTTCCGTCAAGCCCCTGACTGAGAGAAACTTTTATGCACGTGGACACCTGTCCTTATGGACTCATTAAGCTAATAGGGCGGCCATTAGACTCATTTAAATTATACTCAAACAAATTCAATTTTCCAGTTCGTCATCAGACAAATTATTTACAGCACAAAGATCAAATTTGAACAGGATTCTGGCTAGATCACGAAACGGATGGTTGATCAGTTTGTTCGTGTTTGTAATCAAGTCATTTTCAATCAGACGACCGTACAGAATTTTGAGTCCATCTCACCGATAATTACGTTGTTAGGTTATTGCATGATTAGACTTGGTTGTTAAGGAGGAGGTTGGTCATGGGTCATATTGCGCTGTTGAGTATAATGACTGTCTATCTACCGACCCCCAGAGCCACCCCAATCTAAGTGTACGTGACCACGTCTCTGCACGCCAATAGCAATAAACGTTTTTGAGGTATGTGTGTGAGTGTGTGACGAGTTTCATCATGTGTCGGTTATGTTCTACTCTGAGGGTCTTCGGGCTTCTCGCGCAAAACTCGAGATCATAAGCCGGTCACATGCTACGGTTGCAGGGCACGAGTTGGAGTAATCCGGGTAGAGGAACGCACTGGAGCGCGTAGGAATGACCATCACAGGATAACTATGCCCGCAATCTCTCTCTCTTTGGGAGAGAGAGAGAGAGAGACGCAACAAACGCGTGTTTGCGCAAGACTTGTAGCCTATGCTGGCTATGCTGTAACCGACGTCAGTATTGTTTGGAAAAACGAGTTCTTATGAATAAGTAGGCTACATGATATAGGCGGGCCATGGTATAGAGACACACTGAGAGATGTATACCTTCCCCTAATATTGATCAATTGGATTTTAGATTATATTTGACATATTTTGAAACAGAATGACCAAGATTACTGTCTGCATTACAGGATAAGCAAAGACAACCGGAGATGAAAAAGTCGGGAAGGAGACCTACCAAGGTGAATGTTGCTATCTTCCCGCTTCAGTGTTAGAAAGGGCCTGCCCGGAGTTAATAGCAAAATTGTCCTTATTGACTTATTGTTGTGCCATGGTGTCTCGTATGAACTATTGGACTAGTTGATGTCCTTGAACAAGCTATCAGACAGCAACGGTACTGTTGGCAACATCTGGATGCTCAAAAGACAATGCCCACAAACTTAACGCTAAATATTCTCCTCCAACAAAGACCATTCCGCTTTCTGAGGTTCCTTAGTTTACAAACATCTATAAGGCCTACAATCAGTTTTGACGGGATAACATGTCTGACATTCTTACTCCAGTCCAGAAACAACAAGAAGTAGGTGTCACTCTGGTAGACAGACATCTGTTTTGCGTAGCAAAACACAGCATGCAGTTACATTAACCATATGCCACACAACCATTTGTTACAAAAATGGCTTTGAAATGGTGTATTTTGGCAGTCTAACTGTGATCAATGGAGCTAATTACCTGACTGTCTCTTTCTTTTAGCATCCAGGCTGTGAACAGCATTCCATTCACACCTCGAAGGATGTGAGTTGCATTATGAAGGTATGGCCTTTGTTTTTTAGATTGTTTTTTCAAATGCTTTATTTAATAATCCACCCCATTATGGTCATTGCTTTGGCAAATTAGATTTAGATTTCGAGGACAATGAAGAACTGCCACATGATGAGGGTAAATACATTCCTCACACCCATCTGTTATGGAACTACCCTCACATTTATTTTGAAAAATGCTTTTGTGGCGGTGCAGTTATGTTACCTACAATAACAATATACATTTTACAATAAACAAAAACACAATATGCATGTACAATACTACAGTAGGTTGCAATACTACACAAAAAATGTTCAATACAACAATGAATGTTCACCATGTGCAACATGGAATCATTGAGCTGAAAAGTATTGTGATGGATGAGAGCCTCTAGTGATCTACACAGGAAGATGTTGGTTGTAAATAATGGTCTAAGAGAACTGCCCACTAACAATGGCTCCTCTGCTCCAGGGCTCAGTTTTCCTGTATCCTGTACAGTATACAGTCTTTGCCCCTCTATCCAGTGGTGAAAGACACAAGTCCATGAAGCCCCACAATGGCATAAAGATGTTCATCCATGCTATTCCACTTCCCCAGGACTGTGCTGAGGAGAACCGAAGGCTCCATCTTCTCCCTCTCCTGCCTCCTCTGCTCAGCATGCTGGCTGCAAGGCTGCCTCCTCTGCTCAGCATGCTGGTTGCAAGGCTGCCTCCTCTACTCACACTGGTTGCATGGCTGCCTCCTTTCCTCAGCATGCTGGTTGCAAGGCTGCCTCCTTTCCTCAGCATGCTGGTTGCAAGGCTGCCTCCTCTACTCACACTGGTTGCATGGCTGCCTCCTTTCCTCAGCATGCTGGTTGCAAGGCTGCCTCCTTTCCTCAGCATGCTGGTTGCAAGGCTGCCTCCTCTGCTCAGCATGCTGGTTGCATGGCTGCCTCTTCTGCTCAGCATGCTGGTTGCATGGCTGCCTCCTTTCCTCAGCATGCTGGTTGCAAGGCTGCCTCCTCTGCTCAGCATGCTGGCTGCATGGCTGCCTCCTCTGCTCAGCATGCTGGTTGCATGGCTGCCTCCTCTGCTCAGCATGCTGGTTGCATGGCTGCCTCCTTTCCTCAGCATGCTGGTTGTATGGCTGCCTCCTCTGCTCAGCATTCTGGTTGCATGGCTGCCATCTCTGCTCAGCATGCTGGTTGCATGGCTGCCTCCTCTGCTCAGCATGCTGGTTGCATGGCTGCCTCCTCTGCTCAGCATGCTGGTTGCATGGCTGCCTCCTCTGCTCAGCATGCTGGTTGCATGGCTGCCTCCTCTGCTCAGCATGCTGGTTGCAAGGCTGCCTCCTTTCCTCAGCATGCTGGTAGCAAGGCTGCCTCCTTTCCTCAGCATGCTGGTTGCATGGCTGCCTCCGCTGCTCAGCATGCTGGTTGCATGGCTGCCTCCGCTGCTCAGCATGCTGGTTGCATGGCTGCCTCCTCTGCCCAACACCGGAAAACAGTGGTAGGACCTGGGAAGGAGGCGAAGCTGGCGAGAACACATTACATTTACATATAGTCATTTAGCAGACACTCTTATCCAGAGTGACTTACAGTAAGTACAGGGACATTCCCCCGAGGACATTCCCACAACGTCATTTTGCACGGCCAGGAATCGAACCGGCAACCTTCTGATTAATAGTCCGATTCCCTAACCGCTCAGCCATCTGACTCCCAACACGATGAAGACCCTCCAGTCTGAGTGTGGAGCTGTCGTGTCCCAGCGAGTGCCCTGGAGAGATGTTGCCAGCTGGCTCCTGATGCTCAGTCTAAGGTGGTGGATCTTGAGGTGCTTGTGAAGCAGCTTTGAGTGAGCCTCCAGACTGAAGCCACTCCACAGACGTTAGACCCCCCAAACACAGGCTCTACAGAGGGAGAGAAGAAGCTCTACAGAGACCAAGGATGATCTCCTTGGAGGACCTGGCGGCCAAGTGCCTGGCAATGGAGCGCAACAACCTCCTCTTGAGCCGTGACCACCTGACCACCATTTTCACCGAGTACCGGTCCTTCAGTCTGACTCCAAGGAGTTTCTCACAGCGCAGCACGTCCTGAAAACCAGGCAGCAGACATGACACTTCCGCCTGCACAGCAAGCCAGTGTCCGACTTCCCCACTCTGCAGTGCTCCACAGTGGGATTGTAGATTCTGAGCCTGCTGGGACTTCAGGTGGTCGTCTGATTCTCTTCTCGCCACACTGATCCTGATTGACATCACACTGACAAGCGTTATTTTGTTTGAGGGAGTCAGATGGCTGAGCGGTTAGGGAATCGGGCTATTACTCAGAAGGTTGCCGGTTCGATTCCCGGGCTGTGAAAAATGAAGTTGTCCTTGGGCAAAGCACTTCACCCTACTTGCCTCGGGGAGAATGTACCTGTACTTACTGTAAGTCGCTCTGGATAAAAGTGTCTGCTAAATGAAAATGTAACATTTACATAGTGTTAACATAATGTAGATTTATTTAATATTATATATAAAAGAAAATAAATTAACCATGTATTTGAGTAGGATCCTTTCATTTTAGGTTCATTTTCACGACGCTACATTATGTGATGCTATACCTTGTCTCTCTGTCTCTCATTCACTCAGCCTGAACGGTGATTGTAATCCCACCACTAGGGGGAGTAATAACCGCTCCATAGACATCAGACTGGATGAAATGTGACAAGTTCTCATAGGGGCACTATGTTTCACAAGTTAACACCACCAGGCCTGCTTCAGATGTTTCACAGCATACGAGTTCTGACAAGACTTGGTGGTTCAAGGCCTGCTCCAGGTTCTACCAAATATCTAACTACCAACCGAAGGTTTCCAGTTCGATTCCTGGTCGTGCAAAAATGACGTTGTGTCCTTGGGCAAGGCACTTCACCCTACTTGCCTCGGGGAAATGTCCCTGTACTTTCTGTAAGTCGCTCTGGATAAGAGCGTCTGCTAAATGACTAAATGTAATTGGATGGGATGAGTGCTGATGTAGACAAGAGCATCACTAAGTCAGGTTTCACTTCTGAAGCAGCCTGTTGTTCTGATCACGTTGTGTAGGCCGGCTGCAGTGATGCAAGCAGAAAGAGCAAACCTGATGGATACCTTATACAGTATGTACAGTTCTGTATGTCATGTGCATGTGTCCCATTTATACAAAAAAATCACAGACACCACATCTCCGTGTATCTATGGCAACAGAGATTGCTGTGTTGTTTTGAATGCAGTTTGATAATTGATTTGCTGAATGCGGCTCATACTTTGTGTGGGAGAATGCTTTTATTTTTATTATTATATATTTTTTGTGTGAGACCAGAACAAAAAAAAAGTTGTGCGTGTGTGTTTTATTGTGTGTATTCCTGTGTGTACTGGCACTTTTGTTCTGCCCTGTGTGATGACTGTATAGGAAATTATGAATCATTGGTCATCTGATGTATCCGACCATCCAATCAAACTGTTGAGCCTGCTCAGTGTCATTCAAATCAATTGGCCGATTGATTTCATACAAATCGATACAAACGTGTCACTTTCATTAATAAGATGTCATGTCCAACCGCACTCTGCTCTCCTCTCCTGTCAGTTCTCATACTAGTAGTCTGTGTGCATGCAGCGGGTTCAAGATTAAGAGTTTGACTTCCATTTGTGGGGGCAATTACAGCTGAGCGGAATCATTGGCAGGTTGTCTATACGCTGTTTTGCAACAGCTGTGTGTGGTTACCATGGCGACACGACCCCCGGATCATTCTGTGATTCCATCTGTGCTGAGCAGGTCTATTCAGAATTGACATGGAGATGTTAAATGAGATTAAAAAAAAGCTAAACTGTGTTGGTGTATGTGTGTGCTCATGCGTTTGTGCATGTGAGTCTGATGGAGTTTCAATGGAAATCCACAAGACCATTTCCTGAAAGTGTGCGTCTGTGTGTGTATGTGTGTGTGTGTATAAACTGAGCATCAATAGAATCATGCCTTGCTAATTACTTAACTGCTACGTATGAATGGGGACACAGCAATAGGCTATCTGTGGTTCAAGGCTGGCCGTAGAGAAGTCATTAGAGGTTAGATTTAGAAATGACAGAGGCAAATCCTGCTAAATCATTTATCCCTCGCTGCTATTTAGACTGCCCCTCTCTCTGTCTGCCCTACGACTAGCTGCTGTGTACCACTATTTCATTTGTTTACCTGACAAAGATGCCAGCAGACATGCATGCACATATACACATGAACACACATACACACACACTTGTTGTCTTACAAGCACATAATCATTCACTCACACACCCCACACACACATAAAACTCCTCTCCTGCATGACTAATTTAATTCAATCCATTTGAATGGCACATATGTATATGTGAATGTAGGGAATTCTATTTAATTCTAATCTTTTCCATGGATGTGGTGTTGTTTAAATGCTACTAGAGAGAAACAGTATGATGATTTCATGATTGTGACAGTTCAGTGTCCTGTACAGCAAAGCATTGCTCTTGCCAAAGCTGTCGTTTATGTGTGTGTGTGTATGTGTGTGTGGGTGCGCAGAGGCCTGTGTGCTTTTAATGGTCTACTAATCCCACTCGCATTTGGCTGGCAAATTAATCCAAGCCTTGCTCGTGGCCAAGCAATAAACCCTCACAGCTTCACTCTCTCTCTCTTCACTTCTCTCTCTCTCTCTATCCAGTCATCCATCCACTCACATACTATCACACCTATGCCTTGAAAACACCGGACCTAGGAAGAAAGACAGAGAGAGAGAGAGAGAGAGAGATAGAGAGAGAACCAGTCAGTAGATCGGTGGTTGATCTATGACGCGTTTGGAGCCCCCTTATTGGAGCTCGTTTGCGCGAGGGCGACAGACAACCAGAGCACAAGCAGCGCGCGCGGCAGAAAAGAGGGTTGCATAGTTGCCATGGTGAAAAAAGTGGATTAATCATCGCAAGCATGAAGCCCTGATGAACGTGAGAAGAGGGTGTTTCTTTGAAATACGAGTAGCCTATAAGTAAAGGTATGTTACTCAACTCCCAATTGAAAAAAAACAACTTTATTTACTACATTTTGGATAACCTATGAATTGTGTATCCTTAAGCCATCTGGTTGACATATGAACTCAACGTATTCTGTTTTAGCCAAATGTAGGCAAATGTCTATGGCCTCACTATGTGAAAATTGCTTCAACGTTTTACGGAGAAAGAAGCGACCTTTCCTGGCGAGCCTGAGCGCAGACGTTAGCGGTTTGCAGGCTATCTCATCTGATCCGCTTCACGCGCTATTTGTGTCATACTGGAATTACTCTTTTAATGCTAAATTATCTTGGCTGGCTCCCAGGTTTATGAAGATGACGATAATCATCAGGCCTAATAATAGGTTGTGTGCTGTTATCAATATTTGTCAGAACTAAAGGCTATATTATTATGCTTATGATCGTAGAACATTTGTTTCGTTCATTGACGAATCAGCTGCTTGGTAGCCTAACTGTGGCGGGCCTCGCCTTTTTTGGGGCCAGAACTCTAGATTGGGCTTCTCGTGTTCTTACCTCGGAAATCTATTAACTGATGTTTTTATGGACTTAGGCTTACTAGCCCACTCCCACCACACACACATGCTCCTAGAACGTACACACATTTGTGTGTTTTAAGAGAGAGCATGTGTGAGAGCAACGGATGCGCCTCTCACAAGTGGCCTGGGTGCTGTGTAGTTCTTTCTGAACGGTGCGCGAGTGTTTGTGTTGTGGTGAGCTAGGCTTTCATGCCACGCGGGCTCTCCACAGCGCAGCTGCGCTGGTCTTTCAGGAGTTGATCAATAGTCCATCTTTTTCATTCAACATCTACATTACGCTCAGTATCGCCATAGAGGAGACAAAAGCGCCAAACCGGACTGGACCAGAGGGACGGGCGCTCGCTGTGTAGGCTGCAAATCCGAAGGGCACGAGACAGTCACCTTGCGGTCTGCGTGCAACACGCGAAGCAAGAACGCCCCAAACCTGCCCGGATCTACCCTACCTGACCAGCAGCTATATGGAATCATCTGTGGGCATTCACAGGACCGAAAAGCTGCAAGACCGTTGAAGACAGGAAAGGAGAGTTTGGTGCGCGGTAATGGACGCGGGCACAGGTGTGCGTGACATGAAAACTAACGAGTTGGGGCTTTCGCAGTTGTGAGCACTACGTGGCTCTGTTGTTGCACTTCATTGACGATTGACCGTAAGGACATGCACAAGTCCATCGACCAAGACATTGGCGTACGAGTAGCACGTCGTACCGGGTAAGATTCCTATGTCCTGCAGTCGGGTGCAAGGCTGCAAGCAGCAGACAGCCTGGCAAGAAGAAGGGGGGGGGGGGGGGGACAGCAGGCAAGATATTTGAATATAGAATGGAACGATAGACTTATCTTCTAGTACGAGTGGTGGCAAAGATTATTTCAGACTGTGTCTCTGTCATGTTTTTGCCTGAATCCCTGTTATCGTTCTTTCCAGCCAACGTGCTGTTTGTTGTTAATGTCAGTTGCTAGCTTCTAGTCTGCCGCTCCAGCCACGGGATGCGGTGCAACACAAAGCGCTCTCCCCATTCTCCCTGCTCTGTTGTGGACAGCTACATTTAATTTGTGTTGCTTTCTCAGAGGTAGAACGACAGATTCAAGCTTTGAAACTCTGCATTTGTCGCAGGGGTATTGGTGCGATGCTTCATTGTAGTTGCCTCATTTCAGCACCATGAACAGCTCCTAGCGCGAGCTGTGCTGTCAACCGGCCCGTTCCGGTCACAGGTGCCATCCCGGACAGACCAATGACTGAAGTTTAACCAGTTAATATCCCAGATGTTAACGTCATTAAGTCTGGATTCTTATGAGTTGTTGGTGACTCAGTCCGTATCGCCGGTTTGAACTATGCCACTAGAGAGATGCGCATTTTCCAGCAAACGGAAACGTCTAATGCAAGAAAATAGACCGATCAGAATTCCGTTCTCTATTATTGAAGGGACTACGAGACAATCCAATTGTATTGCGTAGTTGAAGTCCCTTTTGAGGGAGTGTAGGTGTGTGTGTGCAGTCTGCATGTATCTGCATGTTTATGTTGTCTACTTGTGTAACCAAATAACTCGTAAAATATCAGAGGAACTGAAAGCACTCAGTTAATGAAGAGCCTGAATATAACAGCCTTTAACGACCGAGCAAAGTGCCAGCCAAACCCATAGCTGCAGCCAGTTCGTGCCAAACCGTCGGTCGAGTCGAGACATCATTAACCTGCCGTGTCTTTCTGGGGACTCTACTGTTGATACCTCGTGCGGGTGCCTAATTGAGCGTGATAGATGTTATTTGTTAAAGGGATAATTGATTTATTTTTCCTCTTCGAGAGAGAGAGAGAGAGAGAGAGAGAGAGAGAGAGAGAGAGAGAGAGAGAGAGAGAGAGAGAGAGAGAGAGAGAGAGAGAGAGAGAGAGAGAGAGAGAGAGAGAGAGAGAGAGAGAGATGATTGATTGTGCTTGAGGACAGCAGTGCTTTTAGCGTCACTCCTCTGTCCCGGTAACATTGCTAAAAAAAAATGCTATATTAATTAACTGTATGCATTCCGTTGCTCCTTCGCTGGCGTCGGTCACCGGGCAGGCTAGCGCAGTCCGCCCCGCCAGATCCCGTCGACCTTGATCATGTCTGTTTGCATAAACGTCGTATGTCAAACATTAGAGCCATCCGACTCCAAGCTGTCCTTGGCCTGTGCTGAATATATCAACTGAGCCGTTCCCCCGCTTCTTCAGCGCATATGGCACAGCACGGGGGAGGAGGGAGCATGGTGACAGAGCTCGTTTGAAACATCGACATTACCCAAAACCCTTGAGCCTAAGGCCGAGGCTGCAAGGAAAGCCATGGTGTGTTCATAGAAGAAACGCACCACCTAACTCTGTATTGCGCATTTAGAAGTAACAGAAGAATACCTATGTATTTAAGGTTATTGTATTGTTGTTAAACTATCTCTACTCCCTCCTCCCCCTCTCCCCCCTCTCTTTTTCTCGCTATCTTTTATTTTGTCTGGGACTGTTCCGTATAAGTGTGCCAATGAGAGATAAGAATGAGGGAGGAGATAGCAAGCAGCATCTAAATAGGTTACAGATAGAATACAATGTGTTTGAGATATTAAAGAGAGAAGGAAAGTAAATAATTCAACCCACAATGCAATGACCATCCCAAATGTATAACTGGAATATTAATTAACTCGTTGCCGGCATGGGTCACCGGGAAGGCTCACGTAGTGCTTGGGTTTTTACATTATTTGTATGTACAGCACTTTGACTGCAATCTCTGTATGACAATATGCTGAATAAATACCTACTTAATTATTATGACTGTTATTAGCATTGCTTAAACCACCTTCCATCTGTTTGCTCACAGGTAATGGCCATCCCCACCTGTCTGTCAGCCGTTTCCATGGAGACCAGCTCCGCCTTTTATGGGGAGTAAGAACACCTTTCAGCCAATGACAAAGGCACTATTCCTACAAACCTCCCTTCTGAAGTAATGATGGTGCCCCCCTGACCTCCACTAGAGGAGGAAGAGGAGGAGTCTATTCTCCATCTTTGAATTTCTTGTTTGGCCACAGGCTCTCACAATGACGGGAGATCCTATTTCCATGACGTTTAGTCTGTGACGGTCAGACACAAATTCTAGATGTTTCCTTTCCCTTCTATCAAAGTTTCTACCAGTAAGATGCTTTGGTTGTTTTTCCCCCTGCCCATGTTGGCCTGGGCGGTGCCAACTGCCTCTGCCCAGGCCAATGAGCGACGAGTTGTAGCGCACATTCCTGGTGACATCATCATCGGAGCGTTGTTCTCCGTCCACCACCAGCCTCCTGCTGATAAGGTGTGTGTGTGTGACGTTGTGTACATGCAATGGTGTGTTTGAGTGTGTGTGCTTTATAATGTGTGTGTGGCGGTGTGTGCGTGTGTATTATAAAATGTGTGATGCTGTGTGTGTGTGTGTTTGTATTATAAGATGTGTGTGGCGGTGTGTGCGTGTGTATTATAAAATGTGTGATGCTGTGTGTGTGTGTTTGTATTATAAAATGTGTGCGGCGGTGTGTGCGTGTGTATTATAAAATGTGTGATGCTGTGTGTGTGTGTTTGTATTATAAAATGTGTGCCGCGGTGTGTGCGTGTGTATTATAAAATGTGTGATGCTGTGTGTGTGTGTTTGTATTATAAAATGTGTGCCGCGGTGTGTGCGTGTGTATTATAAAATGTGTGATGCTGTGTGTGTGTGTTTGTATTATAAAATGTGTGCCGCGGTGTGTGCCTGTGTATTATAAAATGTGTGCGGCGGTGTGTGCGTCCCTCTTCCCCAGGTCCACGAGCGTAAGTGTGGCTCGGTGCGTGAGCAGTACGGCATCCAGAGGGTGGAGGCCATGATGCGCACGCTGGACCGCATCAACGCCGACCCCCACATCCTCCCCAACATCTCCCTGGGCTGCGAGATCCGAGACTCCTGCTGGCACTCGGCCGTGGCCCTGGAGCAGAGCATCGAGTTCATACGGGACTCCCTGGTGTCCTCAGACGAGGTGGAGGAGGGAGGCGGAGGGGTGTGGGGGGGCTTTGGGGGAGGAGGAGGTGGTGGAGGAGGAGGGGGGGGAGGAGGAGGGGGGACATTGAGGTGTGCCGACCCAGCGGCCACCCCCATGCGGGGGAAGAAGCCCATCGTGGGGCTCATCGGCCCAGGCTCCAGCTCTGTGGCCATCCAGGTCCAGAACCTCCTCCAGCTCTTCAACATCCCCCAGATCGCCTACTCTGCCACCAGCATGGACCTCAGCGACAAGGTAGGAGGACACCATCAGGAGTACAAGTTCATCAGCACTGTGTTGCTCTCCTACAGAGTGTGTGTTTCTGTCCCACAGAGTGTTTCTCTCCTAATGAGTGTGTTTCTCTCCTACAGAGTGTTTCTCTCTACAGAGTGTGTTTCTCTCCTACAGAGTGTTTCTCTCTACAGAGTGTGTTTCTGTCCTTCAGAGTGTGTTTCTGTCCTACAGAGTGTTTCTCTCTACAGAGTGTGTGTTTCTGTCCTACAGAGTGTGTGTTTCTGTCCTACAGAGTTTGTGTTTCTGTCCTACAGAGCCTGTATAAGTACTTCATGCGTGTGGTACCATCTGACGCGCAGCAGGCCAGAGCCATGGTGGACATTGTGAAGAGGTACAACTGGAGCTACGTATCGGCCATACACACAGAGGGTGAGAACACGTGCTTTTCTTTCTGCTGTCTCTATCGTGACACTTTTGCCGTCTTGGTTTGTGTGCAGTCACATTTGGCAGAGAGACTGGAGGTTTCGGTGTCTGTGCTGTCCAGGTAGCAGGAGGGGTCTGTTAGTTTGTTTGTTCAGAGATGTGTTACATTCTTATGGGGGTTTGTTTCATGCCCAAGCCCAGTGTTTTTGTTTGTTGGAGTATTTAGTCTAATAAACATTTACATAATGCTGCTGTAATTCTCCTTCTGGCCTGTCCTCCTCCTCCTCTCATTTTTCATTTCCTTCTCTTTCTCTCTCTGTATATTTCTCCCACTCTCTCTCTCCCCTCTCTCTTTCTGTGTCTGCCCAGTGCAGGGTATGTAATTAATCTCAGGTTAGCACTGATAGGGATAAGGTCTTCATCTCACCCATTAATCACTATCAGAGCGCACACACACACACACACACACACACACACACACACACACACACACACACACACACACACACACAGACACACACACACATGTTGGAACTGGACCCTCAGATCATCCCCTGCAGCATAGCCTGAGGGAGCTTTTTCCACATCGATTCATTGTGTGCTTGTGTGTGTGTGTGTGTGATTGGGTTTGTGTGTGTGTGTGTTAGGTCTGTCAAAGCTGAAGGAGCACAGCAGTGCAGTGTTGGTCCAGTCTGGACTGGTCTCAGACACAAACAGCTGACCTTGAGAAAATAAGAAGGAGAGAGATAGAGTTAGAGGGAGAGAAGGAGAGAGAGCGAGTTAGAGGAAGAGAGAACTAGAGAGGGTACAATTTCTGGGGAAATTGTAGGGTGTGCTTGCTTGCGTCGGTTGCACAGGGGTCCGTTTTTGGATGACATTTTTACAACTGATATTTCTGTATATTTTATATAAAAATGCATACTTATTATTTATAAAGATTACATAGATTAAAAATATTTTTTTTGCTGCTCATTTACAACTGAAAATATGAGTGAAGTGTAGAATGAAATAGATGTCTTCTCATTTCCCCTGCAAGAGGCAGCCTCATCGTTGAATCAAAACGAATACATTTGGCAGACCTGTGTAAAAAGTGACCTAATCTCTATGACTTAAACGTCCTTTTAAGTTTTTCCCTTCTCGTGATATTTTAAGGCATTTAGCCTACTCATATTGC
This sequence comes from Osmerus eperlanus, assembly GCF_963692335.1. Taxonomy (NCBI): domain Eukaryota; kingdom Metazoa; phylum Chordata; class Actinopteri; order Osmeriformes; family Osmeridae; genus Osmerus; species Osmerus eperlanus. The sequence goes on from NC_085028.1 coordinate 15,600,363, forward strand.
ATTCATTCATGAATAAAGAACCCCCTTTGAAGATTATTCTACGACGTTACCGGCAGTAGAAGATGGAATCGCGATTCAAACAGTACCATCTGCTAACTGAAAATATGCCCCCAAAAACGTAAATAAGATTGACATTTATTTAGTGGAAAATCGCTTTCATAAAAAGTTCACTGGTAGCGATCATTGTCAGTAACAACGCCAAGTGCGATATAGCCGTGTGGAGAAGCTGCCTTGGTAAATTGTACAGTACAGTAGACTACTGCTGTGTTCGTCTTGGTAGCAATTGCGTTGGTTGAATTTGATTTAACGTTCCGTTGTACGGTTTAGCCTGAAATTAATTATTTTCATGAACAGATTGACAAAGTTTAGGCTGTGGCAATGAAGTTAAGGTTAGTAGTTAGATAGACTTTTGATTTAAGTAAGGGGAGTGCCGAACATGTTCTGTCGCCGTTTGACTTCCTACAGTTGTGTAAGCTAGATGTTTTTGTAGTGTCTCGCGTAGGCTACAGCCTTGCAGTGAGCAACACTGGTTTGAAACCACAGGTAATGATAATTTCACCCACAAATCGTTTACTTGTAATGTAATGTCATAATAAATCCTACAACGAAAATGTATTTATGAGGAATGTTTATTTTAACGATTGAAAACAGATGCATCATAGACCACTGTAGTATGTTGCCCGGGCAACAGAGGCTAATGTCATGATGCTAATACTTCAGTGACATAGTAGACTACTGTTTCCGAAAGTGGATGTACTTCCTTAATAAAATCAGCTTATATTGTACATTACACGTCACAATTGTGTGTCATATCACAAAGTAAAATTAGTAAATAGTTATCACCCTGGCCTCTTTGCTTGTGGCGTTTCTGCAGCTGCCTTGCAGTAAAGCAGTTAGCTTAGCTATCTCCCAGAAGTTAACGAGCTGCAAAACTAATGTTCTGCTAGAGGTTGACTGTGGCTAGCAAGTTAGCCACCGTTAGCTTCACTTTTCGCCACAAAAACTTAATTTCCACTTAAACCATGCAACGGAACGTAAATCCCAATAGAAGCAACTCAATCGCTAACAAGACGAACCTTTTGACACCGCCGTTGTGTATGTAGTCCAAATATTGACTGATCCTTAGGGGGGCGAAAATAAATAATAATAAATAAATATATATGTGAGAGAACAAAGGTTGTGCCCTTGCCGAAGGCAAAGCACACCCAATGAGAGTTGGAGAGAGAGTTAGAGGGAGAGAGGGAGAGATTCGGAAGAAACTGGACAGGGGAGCAAGAGGAGAGTAGAGGAACTGAGATACACAGGAAGGAAGCAGAACAATATCTCCATCAGAGCAGAGGAGTGTGTACAGCAGTGCTGACACCCAGACGAGGCCAGGCAGAAGGGGGGAAAGGTGGAGGAGAAAGAGAGCTGGGAGAAAAGGAAGGAAGGAAGACTGAAAGAAAGGGGCTTGCCGGTGCTTCATGATTTGTTTGTGATTTCAGATTGATCAACGTCATCCTATAGTTTAAGACAGAAGTGAACGCAAGTAAACTTCTGTGTGACCTAGATTATAGAGGGCAGATCTATGTAATGACTGAACAAAATTAACTTAACTA
>NC_085028.1:15604460-15608827 GCF_963692335.1 Osmerus eperlanus
TCTCTCCACTCCTCTATCTTGGTGTCTCTCTCTCCTTCCTCTCTCTACTCCTCTATCTTGGTGTCCCTCTCTCCTTCCTCTCTCCACTCCTCTATCTTGGTGTCTCTCTCTCCTTCCTCCTCCTCTCTGTCTGGCTTCCATTATCCAGTGATTCATCTGTGGCACAGTGTTTGTAGTGAAGCGATTATTGATTTTATGTACGTGCTGTGTGGGTTGACTAGTCAATGTGTGTGTGTGGTGTGTTTTGTATGCGGTGTGTGTGTGTGTGTGCTTGCGTGTGTCTGTGTGTATGGTGTGTTTTGTGTGTGGTGTGTGTGTGCGTGTGCTTGCGTGTGTGTGTGTGTATGGTGTGTGTGTGTGTATGGTGTGTTTTGTGTTTTGTGTGTGTGTGTGTCTGTGTGTATGGTGTGTTTTGTGTGCGGTGTGTGTGTGCTGTGTGTGTGTGTGTGTGTGTGGGTGTGATGTGATTACCCTCTGTTTTTCTCTGAGCAATGACATCATGTCATAGTTTGACCAGGTCAAATGGAGTCACAGCACCACCTCTGGATTTGGCTCTGGACATGTGTGTGTGTTACAGAGGGTGTGTGTGTGTGATAGAGAGGGAGGGAGAAACAGAGAGAGAGAGAAAAGAGAGTCCATTACATTAAACTACCTCTGCAGTCAATTCAGACCTGTAATTGAAAATTGCCCATTAAAAGATTTCACATTAGTTCAACTGAAATCCATTTCCTGAATAGAACAAGATGAGAATGGAGAGCGATAGAGGGGGATTTGTGTTTCAGACATACACACATTTTGACAAAACATCCAATTTTTCAATAACATCCCTCCTCTTCTCTCTATCCCCCCTCCTCTATCTCTCCTCTTCTCTGCATCTAGAACTCTACATCTGATAGATGTTCCTCTTTCTCTTTATTTCCCCTCCACCTTCCCTTCCTTTCTGCCTCCCCCCTCCTCCCCACCCTTCCCCTCTCCTGCCTCCCCCCACCTCCCCATCCTCCCCCTCTCCTGCCTCCCCCCACCTCCCCATCCTCCCCCTCTCCTGCCTCCCCCCACCTCCCCATCCTCCCCCTCTCCTGCCTCCTCCCACCTCCCCATCCTCCCCCTCTCCTGCCTCCTCCCACCTCCCCATCCTCCCCCTCTCCTGCCTCCCTCCTCCTCCCCGCCCTCCCCCTCTCCTGCCTCCCTCCTCCTCCCCGCCCTCCCCCTCTCCTGCCTCCCTCCTCCTCCCCACCCTCCCCTCTCCTGCCTCCCCCTCCTCCCACCCTCCCCCTCTCCTGCCTCCCCCCACCTCCCACCCTCCCCCTCTCCTGCCTCCCCCCTCCTCCCCACCCTCCCCCTCTCCTGCCTCCCCCTCCTCCCACCTCTTCACCTCTTCCAGCCCCGACTCCTCTCCAGGGAAGAGAACATTAAATGGACAGAGATGAAGAGATGATACCTTTCAAGGGATTACATCAGTTGAATTGGAGTGTATGTGTGAGTGTGTGTGTATATACGTGTGTGTGTGTGTGTGTGAGACAACGTAGGTAGCGTTCCTGTTTTTTGTCTGTGACAGTGTGTGTAGGTGTTTTGTATGTATGAGCATGTGCATGTGTGTGGTGAATGACTGTGTGTGTGTGTGTTTGGTGTGTGTATGAGAGAGAGAATGTATATGTTCTCAAGTGTAAAGGTTGTAAGTGTCGTTTTGTGAGATTAATGGGATGTGCCTCTGCTGTTGCCATGGTAAACAGGGTCAAAAGCTTCCAGAAGAAACTGTGAGGTTAATACATTAATGTAGTAGAGACACAGGGCAGGTGTGAGTTTGTGTGCTTGTGCATGTTTGTGTGTCTGTGTAAGGTGAGGCTTGTTGAACTCTGTCTGAAAACAGGAAACTGTCAGTCATTCTGCCAGTCTGCCCCGAGGCCATGTTATGTTTGGCATTTTCAATTCACTTTGTAAACCAGTGAGAGAGAAAGCGAGAGAGAAATTAAGAGACAGAGAGACAGAGAGAGTAGAAAAACACATAGAAGGTTTGGCTTTTTGGTTTCTTTTGTTTGGGGCTTTTTGAGAAATAGCCCTGCCGTACAGGTTTCCAATCTGAAGGTGTCAACATCAGAAGAAAACTCTGCCGGGGTTCAAAGAGGAGGGGACGAGAAGCAGACAGGAAGTTAATGAGGGAGGGAGAGGTGGAGAAGGAGAGAGCAGAGGCGTGAATCTGAGTGGGCTTTATTCTGACACCTCTGAGCTGCTTTTAATGGAGGGAGGGGAGAGGTGGAGAGAGGAGGGAGTAGGGCAAGGGGCGGAGAGAGGTGGAGGTGGAAGGGAGGAGGGTGAGAGGAGAGGGAGAGAGGAGGGATTGGCGGATGGGGGGGAGAGAGGAAGGAGTGGGGAGGAGGAGAAGAGAGAGGAGGGAGTGGGGCGGATGGGGGAGTGTTGATATGTAAATGTTCTTACTAGGTGCACAGCCCTGCTGAGAATAGATTTGGTCAGAGCTGGAAATTACCATGGAAGTAGGTGTGATACAGCCCAGTCAAGGTGTGTATGTACATGTGTGTGTGTGTGTTTGTGTGTGTGTGTGTAACTAAGAGCTTGTATCTCAGTTTGATTCTTCTTCTGCAGTCTCTTAGTGTTTGGTGTGAGCATGTGTGAATCCCAGTCTGAAGGAGTGTGAAGGAAGTTACATGCTTTATCGATTTTGATGACTGTAGCACTGTGTGTGTGTGTGTGTGTGTATGTGTGTGAGGGGCTGGTTCTGAGTACCATCTGTCTCCTGCTCCTCTCACTGAGACACTAATTACAGGACTTTACACATCGCTCCCATAGCCAGATCTCCACCTCGGGAACACATACACACACACACACACACACACACACACACAACACACACCCACATACACACACGTACGCACACACACACAAACACGTACAGATCTTTTGGTGTGCAGAAACCTACCTTCATTTTTTTCTATTTTACAAGTGCTGGGTCGATAAGATCTAATGATAGATCTTCCTTTTATTTGATGTAGCAGATTAGGAGCGGGAGGCAGAGCAGACGGGCGGGTGGATGGATGGAGAGGAAGAGAAATGGGGGAATCCTATAGTGTAGTCGGCAGCATACACAAGCCTTCATTACCATAGATTCCAGGTCACCTATTTTCACTGCAGAACAAAAGCATGTTACATGTAAAAAACAGCCACACAGTGTTTAATGAGTGGTTTGCTTATAAACAATGTTATCCAGACATGCTAGTTTAGCTTTTCTTTTCAGAGACAGGTGTGATGGGAGTTGAAGTTGACCCCTCCTTCTCCCCGTCTCCTAGGAAACTACGGTGAGAGTGGTATGGAGGCTTTCAAGGACATGGCAGCGAAGGAGGGGATCTGCATCGCCCACTCAGGTAAGACTCTTCTGACGTCATCAACCAGGAAGGAAAACCAGAAAACAAGGACAAAACTGCTCTGGTACTTCCTGTGTCTTGAACGACATCATTTCCTGTTGTGTGCGCGGTGTTAGGTAAGATCTGGAGCAACGCGGGGCGAAGAGCTTCGATCGTCTGTTGGAGAGGACTGCGGGCGCACCTGCCGAAGGCCAGGGTGGTGGCATGCTTCTGCGAGGGCATGACTGTCCGGAACATTCTCATGCCATGAGACGACAGGGGCTGGTGGGGGAGTTCTGCTGGTGGGCAGGTGAGGGGCTGTAAATGCAGGCACACACACACACACTCGTGGACACACACTCACTCACAATGGACACCTCACACAATCACGGACATACAGTACACAGCCCGGAGTCGGACTTCTGTCTTCACTGACATGTTCTCTGTCTGTCCTCATTTGCAGTTCTTTGTTCACCACAGTTTCTCCTCCCTCTCTCACACCTCCCCCCCCCCCCCCCCGGTGTTCACTCTGCGGTCCAGGCTGGCAGGCTCCCCTCTCCCCTCCCCACAACGCACAAACTGCTTCTTCTGCAATCTGTACAGTGTGTGTGTGTGTCCGCGAGTGTGTGTGTGTGCGTGTGTGGTTAGGTGCCTTTGTCCACGTGTGTGTGCTTATTCGCCCTTTTAGCCTCTGTTGCCATGCCAACTCTAATTAACATCATATTAATATTTATTACACCTGTGGCTTTCTGAACTAAGAAATGTAGAGAAAGATCTGATATCTTGACAGGATCTAGTGCACTGATTTCACTTTTTTATATTATATTTCTTCTCCTAGCCAAATCTGTGTTGTGGACAGAACGTCATCATCATCATCTTCATCACCGCTACTCATCTTCATCATCCTCAGCATAACCATCTTCATCACCATCCCTTATCAGCGAAGATGTGCAATGATACAGTTAAACACTAGGTAACTATCGAGTGGTTGATTGATTATGTCTACTCATGTTC